>NW_015386115.1:11585-69660 GCF_001527695.2 Protobothrops mucrosquamatus | reverse complement strand
GTATCAGGCGTACCTGATAAAACGCCCCCCTGGTCACGGCCGACAACTGGTCTTCCAGTGTCAGCCGTGAATCCAGGAGGACCCCCAGATTGCGCACCCTCTCCGAGGGGGCCAAAATTTCGCCCCCTATAGTCAGCGATGGAGTCAGCTGACTATGCCGAGGCGCCGGCAGCCACAGCCACTCGGTCTTGGAAGGGTTCAGCGATGGAGTCAGCTGACTATGCTGAGGCGCCGGCAGCCACAGCCACTCGGTCTTGGAAGGGTTGAGCCTGAGTCTGTTCCTCCCCATCCAGACCCTTACGGCCTCCAGGCAGCGGGCCATCATATGGTTGAAAAGGCCAGGAAAGTGGAGATTATTGACTTGCCCAATGATGGGAACGACCCCGTCAACCTCTGCTCACCGAAGCTGGAGAAGACCACCGATAATGAGGTGGGTGGTGACATCCACCATCTTCTGCGTGACTCAGTCCCCAATTAACCTGGATAATCAGTCCACCAAAAACAGCTGTGTCCCAATATCTAAGGCAGGGGTAGGCAACCTTGGCTCTTTTATGACTCGTGGACTTCAACTCCCAGAATTCCTGAGCCAGCATGGTGGAAACCTTGACCCCTTCATGACTCGTGGACTTCAACTCCCAGAATTCCTGAGCCAGCATGGCTCAGCTTGGAAACCTCTCCCTTTCCCCTCAGCATGGCTGGCTCAGGAATTCTGGGAGTTGAAGTCCACGAGTCATAAAAGAGCCAAGATGGCCTACCCCTGATCTAAGGGGTTGCCACAAAGAAGAAGGAATCAAGCTGTTCCACTGGTTAATTGTCCTCACTGTTAGGAGAAACCTCCTGACAATCAACCTGTGGAACAGAAGTTGCCTTCAGACGTTGTGGGTGCTCCATCACTGGAGGTTTTTAAGAAGAACCTGGACAGTCACTTGCCTGAAATGGTATAGTGTCTCCTGCTTGAGCAAGGGGTTGGACTAGAAGACCTCCAAGGTCCCTTCCAGCTCTATTCTGATTCAACCTGTTCTCCAAAGCACCTGAAGGCAGGACAAGAAGCAACGGATGGAAACTAATCAAGGAGAGAAGCAACCTGGAACTAAGGGGAAATTTCAAGCTGTTCCACTGGTTAATTGTCCCGTTAGGAGAAACTTCCTAAAAGTAAGAATAATTATTCAGTGGAACGACTTGCCTTCAGAAGCTGTGAATGCTCCAACACTGGAAGTTTCAAGAAGAGATTGGACAACCGTTTGTCTGAAATGGTAGAAGGTTTCCTGCCTAAGCAGGGGGTTGGACTAGAAGACCTCCAAGGTCCCTTCCAACTCTGTTATCCTGTCAGCTTACCTCATCATAAAGCCGAGAATAGGCGATCCCGCTGAATTTCCAAAACTCTGCCCAGAAATCCGAATAATGCTGTACAGACCACTGATACAACTCGCTGTAGTTGGCTGGAAGCAAAAACAAAAACAGCCGTTATTAAAACCTCTCCATAATGTTTTTCCCTAAAAAAAAAAGACCGGTCAGTCAGTTGCCGAAACCGGCAGAGTCCTTTCAACGTCTCCGTTTAGGACTCTGCCATCTTTACTCCTTTTTCTCCAGCAAAGCAAATTAAGCTGTTCAAATCAAACCCTTTTACAGGTTTTACTCTCATTTTGCTCATGCGCAGCATCGGATGCAAAAAAAAAAAAAAAAAAGCCACCTGCCAAGCCTGGAAATATATATATATATATATATATATATATTGGTTGCTTTATTTGCTTGTCTGCAACAAACAGCTTCACGAGCACCTTTAATGCAAAGCTAATAAAATCAGATAAAATAAAAATTTTCTGGGGAAGCCCCCCCCCAAAAAAACACCTTGGTGCTATTTCTCTCTTCCTGATTTAACGGGTCAGGTGATGTCTCTCCATCTTGGCTTCTGATGGGGCCCCCCCAGGCAAACAAACCCGGTCTCTGAAATTACTAGAGCAAACAGAGATTGCTTCTGGTTATTTGGCTCTCCTTTTTATTTCCCTGGGGGAATAACAAGGAAGAGATGCATAACTGGCAAGGAAAAAAAAAAGGAGGGGGGGATTATTTAGAAAAATGAAGCTCTAATTATCGCGCAATGCCGAGGATAGTGCAGGACACCCCAATTCTATTCCTCTCCCCCTAAAGTGTACAGGTAATTCTCGACTTACGACAGCTGAGCCCGACATAAGGCAGCGGTTGTGTGAGTTTTCCCCCACACACACACTTTTCTCCCCACGGTTAAGTCAACCACTGCAGTTATTAAGTCAACAACACGGTTAAGTAAATCTGGCTTTCTCATCGACTTTGCTTGTCAGGTGGCAAAAAGCGATCACAGGATCCCTGGACCGTTCAACCATCATAAATATAAGTCATAAACATTTCAAGCATCTGAATTGTTATTATGTGATCCCCGGGAATGCTGCAAAAATTGTAAGTGTGAAAAAGCTCACAAGTCACCTTTTTTTAATGCCGTTGTAATTTCATACCATCCCTAAATGGAAGTTGTAAGCTGAGAACTACCTGTATTATCAGGTTTTACCAAATCCGTATTTATTTTTCCAGATCCAGTGATTAGTTTTCTCCAGCCATATTGTTTTTCATTGAAGCCCGCAAAAGAAGTTGCTTGGAAGCTAAACGCAGGGATGCTGCCTAATTAAACCAGGTTTTATTTTCCAGCCTATCTATTTATTTCGGAAACCCACACCCACGATCACACTTGTAAACTAGAGCAATAGCCGAGGGGAAAAAAATGCAAAAAGGAGAACAACAGCTTCAGTTGGATGCTTTGGCACATTTTATTTTTTAAAGCTAACACAATCTCTTTTAAAATTACACACACACACACACTCACACAAGCACAGAGGCCTTGCTTAATTCTCCTTCCCCATCTAAGACATTTTGCATTTATTTTTTCACATCAAGGATAAAGAGAAAACATTTGCCCAGTTATTCTTCTAATGGATAAACAGAAGGCCCAAATTAAATCCATGCAGCATGGCAAGGTGTTGTTGTGTATCACACCCCGCTGACACGTTAGGCCACAAATGGGGGGGGGGGGGGCTCTGTAGTGTCCCAAATGACCAGGAGACCAAACTACAAGTCCCTAGTGCCTCTCCACATGGGAACTGTAGTACAGAATCCCCTATGCAGGTGTTCTATTTTTGCTCAATAGAAAAAATTCAGCGGCCTAAAATTGTAAGAAACAAGAAATCCTGTAAAATGTTCCTTTTACAGCATACTGGCTCCGTTCCTAAAAAAAAGCACCAGGCCTTGGCACACGTAAAACACACAATCTGCTCTCTTTGGGGAACCCGAACACACAACCGCAATCACACAATCTTCTCTTTCCTACGAATTTCACCCTGCAGAGAAGAAAAGGAAGGCAAAGGGACCAGAAACCGGGCAGCTGATCCAAACTACATTGCGGAAAGACACCCCCAAGCCCAATGCAAAATGTTGATTTGTACAAGCCTTGAGGACTAGAGACCCAGTTTCTTGGAATTAAAAGAAAAACAAAAACAGATTTTCCCTGGAAGATGACACAAATCCACGTGGGTCAGGGGCCACTGAAATACAACATGATGGTTGCATTCTGGGGTCCTATTGGTTGCAAGGCAAAAACTGGGGTGTTCAGACTGCGTCACCCAACAGTAAGAGGCCTCAAAGTCTTGTTTATATTATTATTTATTGAATGTTTATGCTATCCCATCTCCCTTACGAGGCGACTCTGGACAGCTTACAAGTTATAAAGCGAGGGGTCCTGGGTGCTCTCTGGGCTTGCTTGTGTCTAACTAGGTGACATCATCAGTGCTAGAAGGGAGGGGAATTTAGGGAGGGGAGGGGAGGAAGGAAGGACTACGGGGTTCTAACTAGGTAACATCATCAGTGTTGGGAGGGAGGGAGGGAGGGAGGAAGGACTATGGTTCCTGGGTGCTCTCTGAGCTTTCTTGTTTTCTTGCAGACGTTTCATTACCCAACTAGGGAACATCATCAGTGGTAGAAGGGAGTGGAATTTAGGGAGGGGGGAAGGAAGGGAGGGAGGAAGGACTATGGTTCCTGGGTGCTCTCTGAGCTTTCTTATTTTCTTGCAGATGTTTCATTACCCAACTAGGGAACATCATCAGTGGTAGAAGGGAGTGGAATTTAGGGAGGGGGGGAAGGAAGGAAGGAAGGAAGGAAGGAAGGAAGGAAGGAAGGAAGGAAGGAAGGAAGGAAGGAAGGAAGGAAGGAAGGAAGGAAGGAAGGAAGGAAGGAAAGACAGACTGACTCTGGGGTCCTTGGTGCTCTCTGAGCTTGCTTGTTTTCTTGCAGACGTTTCATTACTCAAACTAGGGAACATCATCAGTGCTAGAAGAAAATGGAATTTATGGAGAGGGAGGGAGGGAGGGAAGGAGGGAGAGAGAGAGAGAGAGAGAGAGAGAGAGAGAGAGAGAGAAAGAAAGGAAGAAAGAAAGGAAGGAAGGAAGGAAGGAAGGAAGGAAGGAAGAAAGAAAGAAAGAAAGAAAGAAAGAAAGAAAGAAAGAAAGAAAGAAAGAAAGAAAGAAAGAAAGACGGACTGACTATGGGGTCCTGGATGCTCTCTGAGCTTGCTTGTTTTTTTGCAGACGTTTCATTACCCAACTAGGGAACTTCATCAGTGCTAGAAGGGAGGGGAATTTAGGGAGGGGAGGAAGGAAGGACTATGGGGTCCTGGGTGTTCTCTGAGCTTGCTGGTTTTCTTGCAGGCATTTCATTACCCAGCTAAGGTAACATCAGCAGCGCTAGTAAGTTTACTAGCTTATTATCACTGATGCCGTTACCTGGCTTGTGTAATGAAACATCTGCAAGAAAACAAGCAAGTTCAGAGAGCACCAGGGACCCCCATCTCATTTCAACCCCCAGCTACCATAATATTCTCCTTCGTTGGGAGTTATAAAGTCTTAAGGGACCCTCTCGGCTGGCAAGCACACCTGAAGACCCTCGCTCAGGTAACCCTCCCGGCTTGCAAATTACGTCAGGATGGGTCTGGTGTGTTCCCCGACTGCTCCTGTGATTGCACAAAGGCTGTGATCTTGCATCAGCCGGGCTGAAGACGTTGTCGTGAGAAGCTACGGGCCTCGGGAAGGATAAAATAGGTGGGTGGGATGCAGAATGGCTGGGCACATGCAAACATGCCTGACAGGTAAATTTAGAGGTTCTGTTGGACATGCTGGAGGAGGGAGATGAAATGTGTGTGTGTGTGTGGGAGAATTTGGACCCGCTCCAACTTATGGGGCAGCAACGGGTTCATTCGCAAGCTAGACCCCCCACGCCCGGTTGTGCCAAGTAGGTTAGCACAACTGAAGCCCCATTGGAGGAATCTGAACTTCCCCGCCGGCGTCTGCTGCTGCAAGGTAGACTCCATCCCCCTCTGGAGGCTCCACTCATCACGATTCACGGCTGCCTACCTCCCAAATGCATCAAAAAAATAAAGATCAAATCACCGCCCTCTTAGGGCAATCCATCTTTCCCTCCGCTGCCAAGCCAGGGTGCCCAGACCCCACAAGCCCCCGTCCCCATCAGCCCAGCATAAGGACGGCGGGCCTCCAACCTGCGGAGGGCGCCAGGTTGCCGACCCAGGCAGCGCATCTTGCCCATTGCAAAGGCACGCAGCCTACCTTGCAGGGCCGTTGTGTGTGCGTGGAGGGGGGAATCCCAAGAGGAGAGGCGGTTCTGCCTCCTGGGAGGGAACTGGGGTGCAACGGGGAAGGGGACCTGGAATTAAGGAGAAGCTTCCTGACAGTGAGGACAATTAACCAGTGGAACAGCTTGCCTCCAGAAATCATTGAGGGAGGGAGGGAGGGAGGGAGAGAGAGAGAGGGAAGGGAAGGGAAGGGAAGGGAAGGGAAGGGAAGGGAAGGAAGGAAGGAAGGAAGGAAGGAAGGAAGGAAGGAAGGAAGGAAGGAAGGAAGGAAGGAAGGAAGGAAGGAAGGAAGGGCAACGGATGGAAACTCATCAAGGAGAGAAGCATCCTGGAATTAAGGAGAAACTTCCTGACAGTGAGGACAATCAACCAGTGGAACAGCTTGCCACCAGAAATCGTGGGCGAGGCTCCATCAGTGGAGGTTTTTAAGAAGAGACTGGATAGTCACTTGTCTGAGATGGTAGAGATTCTCCTGATTGAGCAGGGGGCTGGACTAGAAGACCCCCAAGGTCCCTTCCAGATTCTATTCTATTCTATTCCTATTCCTATTCCTAAGCTTCATTTGTCTACCAGTTGACTCCGAGATCCCTAGATGGACAGAGACCTCAGAAACACGTGAACGACATTGGGCATTGACACAATCTCTATTCGTCAATTGCAAAAGGCAGCTTGACTTGCAATAGCTGACATCCTGTGATGACGAGACTTTTCACACCATCAAACATCCACACATGCCTAATCCCAGGCGGGGCTTTTCTGCCCGGCTTCCCCGCAAGGGACTCACCCAGGCGGATGCCGTAAGCCGCCGTGACCGCCGCCCTGAAGCGGTCCATGCTGGTGTTGCGCTTGGAATCCGGCTCCCACAGCCGCTGCGCTTCCATGATCTCCAGCTCCCCAGACATCGTCAAGCTTGGGCACAGCCCGGCTTCGCCCTCCGCTGCCCTGCGCTTCGGTACTAAGAGCGACCACCTCGCCGGTCCGAGCAGGACTGCGGAGCTCCGCCTCCTGCCGGCGCCTTTTATAGGACGCGTCACCTCTCCGCGCCGCCCGGGTGAACTTCCGCCAGAGGGCGGAGCAAAACCAAACAACAACAAAAAAGAGTGCGCGGGTCCAAAAAAGCCGATTTTTGCAACGGGAGTCAGCGTGAACACGGGCGTGCAAAATTCCCCCCCACACACACACACCATAAAACCCGCCAAGTGCAACTTGCCAAGGAGGTTGACGCCCGTGGGAATCCACGCAACTCGGTTTTATGAATGTGTGGCTTCCTTTCTGAGTTTCCTCTAATTGCAGGTCGTGGTTGTTTTTTTTACATTATACAGTGTTTCTCAACCTTGACCATTTTAAGGCATGTGGACTTCAACTCCCAGAATTCCACAGCCAGCATTGCTGGCTGTGGAATTCTGGGAGTTGAAGTCCACATGCCTTAAAATGGTCAAGGTTGAGAAACACTGTATTTACAACAACTCTGCAAGGTAGGCCGGGTTGAGGAATAGAGGTGGAATCGGAATCGGGTCGCGCAGGAAGCTCCCAGGAGACCAAATTACTCTGAAATTTAAAATACAGGTAGTCCTCGACTTACAACGCTTTGTATAGTGACCGTTCAAAGTTACAACGGCGACGAAAAAAGGGATTTATGACCGTTTTTCACACTCACGACCATTGCAGATCCCACGTGATCAGAATTCAGACGCAGGGCAACTGACTCATATTTACGACGGTCGCAACGTCCTGGGGTCACGTGACTCCCTTTTGCGACCTTCGGACAAGCCAACTCAATGGGGGAAAGCAGTTAACAACCGGGTGACCGATTTAACAACTGCAGTGATTCCCTTAACAACTGTCGCAAGCAAGGTCGTTAAATGGGGCAAAACTTAACAACTGTCTCGCTTAGCAACGCTCCATTGTGGTCCTAAGTCAAGAACTACCTGCAAGGATTTTTACAAAAGACAGTGAGGGTTAGGATAACTTTTTTGGGGGGGGGGTCTTTTTGCTGCTGTCAATGGGGGGGAAATGAGTTGATGATTAACACGTACTGAAGAGGAACTAAAGAGCCTTTTGATGCGGGTGAAGAAGGAGAGTGCAAAAGTTGGCTTGAAACTCAACATTAAGAAAACCAAGATCGTGGCATCCGGCCCTCTCAATTCCTGGCAAATAGATGGGGAAGAAATGGAGGTAGTGACAGATTTTATCTTCCTGGGCTCCAAGATCACCGCAGATGGGGACTGCAGCCAAGAAATTAAAAGACGCTTGCTCCTGGGGAGGAAAGCTATGGCAAATCTAGACAGCGTACATAAAAAGCAGAGACATCACCCTGCCAACATAAGTGTGTCTAGTCAAGGCCATGGTTTTCCCAGTGGCAATGTATTGCTGTGAAAGATGGATTATAAGAAAGGCTGAGTGCCAAAGAATGGAGGCCTTTGAACTCTGGTGCTGGAGAAGACTCCTGCGAGTCCCCTGGACTGCAAGGCGATCCAACCGGTCAGTCCTGGAGGAGATCAACCCCGACTGCTCTTTAGAAGGCCAGATCCTGAAGTTGACACTCAAGTCCTTTGGCCACCTAATGAGAAGGAAGGACTCCCTGGAGAAGAGCCTGATGCTGGGAAAGATGGAGGGCAAGAGAAGAAGGGGACGACAGAGAAGGAGGTGGCTGGATGGAGTCCCTGAAGCAGGAGGCATGAGCTTAAAGGGACTCCAGAAGATGGTAGAGGACAGGAAGGCCTGGAGGAACGTTGTCCATGGGGTCGCGATGGGTCGGACACGACTTCGCAACTAACAACAGATATTGAATATGGGAAGAAGGGAATGATGTAATGCAACCTGCAAAGAGAGACAAAGTTCGTTTGTAACTGTTGTAAAGGAGATCAGATATTGTTTCTTTAAATATCTTTTTTCTACAGTATCTGTATTCTATCTTGCACGTATCTGTTTTTCTTAACTTCTTTTTTGTATAGTTGTATATTTGTTCAGGTTTATCTTTTATTCATGAAAATTCTACCATAAAAATTATATAGGTCAGGGATAGGCAACCTTGGCCCCCTCATGACTGGTGGACTTCAACTCCCAGAATTCCTGAGCCAGCATGGGGGAAACTATGGCCCCTTCATGACTCGTGGACTTCAATCCCAGAATTCCTGAGCAAGCATGGGGGAACTATGGCCCCCTCATGACTCGTGGACTTCAACTCCCAGAATTCCTGAGCCAGCATGGCTCAGCTTGGAAACCTCTCCCTTTCCCCTCAGCATGGCTGGCTCAGGAATTCTGGGAGTTGAAGTCCACGAGTCACAAAAGAGCCAAGGTTGCCTACCCCTGGTTTTGGTAGTCTTTGATTTGCAACAGTTCATTTAGTGACCGTTCATAGTTGCAACGGCATTGAAAAAAGGAACTTAAGACCGTTTTTCACACTTACGTCCGTTGCAGCCTTCCCTTGGGTCACGTGATCAAAGTTCAGACGCTTGGCAACTGACTCATATTTATGATGGTTGCTGTGTCCCGGGAGGGTCACGTGATCCCCTTTTGCGACCTTCTGACAAGTAAAGTCAATGGGGAAGCTGGATTCATTTAACAACCGTGTTACTAACTTAACAACTGCAGTGATTCACTTAACAACCGTGGCAAGAAAGGTCGTTCAATGGGAAAAATTCATTTAGCAACTGTCTTGCTTAGCAATGGAAATTCTGGCCTCAGTTGTGGTTATAAGTCAAGGACTACCTGTATGTATGTATGTATGTATGTGTGTGTGTGTGTGTGTGTATGTGTGTGTAAAGAAAAAACATCACACTCAAACTCAGATTCTTTGCAAAAAAAACCCCTCAATTACCAAAAAACCCCCCAATTAATCAGTTTTAAATCAAATTATGTTAACCTATTAATACATTCACTGTCATGAAATGTTCAGGAGGGAAAAAAACTTAGATTTGAAAATAAAATATATTTTTTTTCTTAATTGATTTCTTCCTACATTTGTTCAGGTTTATCTTTTATTCCTAGGAGTCACCTGGGGCAGCCAACAAAGGTAATAAATCAATTTTAAAAATAAAAACCTGCCGTAGCATTTGATATGTTTTTTAAAAAAATGCATCCCACCCAAATAAACTCAAATTCTGTGCAAAACAAATAATAATAATAACCCCTGGATTATATTTAAAAGAAAGGATATATCAGTTTTAAACTCAGTTAGTTTTAGCTATTTCGTACATGCAATATAATGTGATGCACAGAAAAAAAAAAAAAAAAATGTGTAGCAACCCAGATAAGGATCGAAAATCCCCCAATCGGGGTCCCAACCCCCAGCAGCTGGCACCTTCGGCGGCAGGGCGGATGGATCCATGGCATCAGCGCACCACATCCAGAATGCAGCCCCCCCATTGGTGGATCTGGGTCTGGCCCCACATCAGCCCAGAGTCTCCAGCATGGGCCACCCAGCAAACGATGGGAGGGCTGGAGCAGGCCGTGGCCCTCCTCAACCAATCAGGAGGAGAGGTTTGCTGGCACTCGCTCCAGGAAGGCCAATGGGTGCCAGAGCTGGGGAGAGGCGTGCCCAATCAGAGCTCAGCTTTAATGGTAAGGCAAAAAGGATCATTGATTGGTTTTGATTTGCACACTCAACTGGGGGGGAGGGAGAGGAGGATTTAGGGAGCTGGTTGATTTTGATTTGCACACCCAGCCAGGGGGAAAGGGGTTTTTTGTAGAACTGAAGTCATTTTGGTTTGCACACCCAGCCACAAGGAGGAGGATTTGGGGAACTGATTTACCTTGATTTGCACACCCAGCCACAGGGAGGAAGATCTGGGAAACTGATTGGTTTTGATTTGCACACCCAGCCAGGGGAAGAGGGGGTTTTGTAGAACTGAAGTCATTTTGGTTTGCACACCCAGCCACAAGGAGGAGGATTTGGGAAACTGTTTATGTTGATTTGCACACCCAGCCACAGGGAGGAAGATCTGGGAAACTGATTGGTTTTGATTTGCACACCCAGCCAGGGGGAAGAGGGGGTTTTGTAGAACTGAAGTCATTTTGGTTTGCACACCCAGCCACAAGAAGGAGGATTTGGGAAACTGTTTATGTTGATTTGCACACCCAGCCAGAGGGAGGAAGATCTGGGAAACTGATTGGTTTTGATTTGCACACCCAGCCTTGGGCAACAGAATTTAAGAAACGCTTGGCCGGCTCTGGGGCTAAAAAAAAAAAAGAGTTATCTTCAATCAACAAGGTGTTGTTGCAACAATTTGGCCAGGAATCTCAGGATGGGGTGAGCAGACAGACAAGCCTGATTAGGTCAGGATTCCCTTTGACCCGGAGTAGCCTTGATATTTTGAAAGTTGCTAAAAAAAGAAACTTGGATAGGTGGATTTAGAAGGTGGGCCGAGGTGGGGCAGAGACAATGCAATGTTGACTCAACTGAAGAGTTGAGTAGGCCACCAAAGGTGCTGAGTAGTCTTGGGTCACCTCCTGACTCCGTTGGGCAATTACACAATTACACACAATTATGGATCTAAGCCAGGGTTTCTCGACTTTGGCAGCTTGAAGATGGGAGGAATTCTGGGAATCAAAATCCACCCATCTTCAAGTTGCCACGATTGAGAAATGCTGGTTTAAGGGGCTGGGCAAACTCAACCTTCATCTTTGCACCGATGATGGTTCATCCAGTGCCAGGTTAAGCTGAATCTCCAGCAGAATTCTTTCCCCCTTTCTGATGGTGGTTAAAAGTCTAGATGAAATTAGAATATTTCGGACATGTGATGCGCCACCCAGAAAAATACGGCATACTCCATTTAATCCTCCAGGGAAAGATTGAAGGCCAACGAGGTCCAGGCAGAAGAAGAACATCGTGGCTTCAAAATCTAAGGGACTTGTTTGGACAAAACTCAGCAGCACTTTTTCGTGCGGCTGCTGATAAAAACAGGATCGCCAACATGATCGCCCGTCCGATAACGGATATGGCACAAGAAGAAGAAGAATGATCATTAACCTAGTTGGTTTGCCTAGGATGGTTTGAAGAAGGAAGGAAGGAAGGAAGGAAGGAAGGAAGACGTAGGAAGAAGGAAAGAAGGAATATAGGGAGGGAGGAAGAAAGGAATGAATACAGGGAGGAAGGAAGGAAGGAGAATCAAATTTGAAAATTAAGATAAACCTGGACGAAATGAGGGACCGGCGCGACCATCAGACAACATTGACAATACATTCTCAACTCCCTTTTGAAACGAACCTCGGAGACCATCCCTGCAGTCCTCTGGCATTTCTCTCCCTTCTGCTTTTCCTGCCCTTCTTTCCTAGGGTTGCCAGGTCTGCTTCCAAAAAATAGCGGACAAGCGGGGGGGGGGGGTTAAGTAGTAAAAAAAAGTAGACTGTACAGCTTTAGATTACGTACCATTTCATCATAAAGCTTTTGAATAAAAAAAAATGTCCACTATTTTGTGAAAAAAAAATAGTGAACATAATGTGAAAAAAGTGGACTGTCCGCTCAAATAGTGGACACCTGGCAACCCTATTTTAAAATCTTTCCCTCCCTTTCTCCCTCTTTCCCTTCCTCTTGAAGGGCCTGCCAACATTCCCCAGAACCCCCTGTTTTAAAAATCCCAAACTCCCCCCCCCCAGCAGACCCAGGCCCGGGACCCCACGGGGGTCGCCAAGAAGGGATCCGGGCGCGCCAGGAGCGCAGAGCGCGCGCAGCCGAGAGAGAAGCGCCTCGCCTCTTCTTTCCCTGCCCAGCCTGCGCCGGAACCTCCTCGGCCGCGAGAGAGCGCTGCCCGGCCGGGCCAGAGCTGCCGAGCCGAGGCGGGGCGGGGCGAGCGGGAAAAGCCGCCCGCCGAGCCGAGCGCGCCCGGCTGGAGCGCACGGACGAGCAAGGAGTGCCATGGCGAGCCGGAACGGGGCGCGTGGCGCGCTGCTGTCGCTGCTGTTGCTGCTGCTGCTGCTCGCCGGGCCGGGGGCGCGGGGGGCGCGGGGGTCCCGGGGCGCCGACAAGCAGAACAGCCTCCGGCGGGCGGCCAGCGGCGTCTACCAGGGCGCCAGCGGCCTCCTGGGCGAGGAGAACGTGCGCGCCCTGCAGAAGGTGAGCGGCGCCCGGAGGGTCCCGGCAAACAGGGGAGGGGAAGGGAGCGGGGAAGAGGAGGGTCTGGGGGCTTTGGCCCCGGCGGGGTGTGTGTGTGCAGAAGGGGGTCCCCGACTTCGGCGTGGGCGCCCAGGAGGGCGATTGGAGCGGTCCTGGCTGGCCCAATTGGGTGCCCGCGCGCGGTAAAGGTGATCTGGTAGGGAGGGTGAAGATGAGCAAAGAGGTTGGGGGTTCCTGGTTGACCTGATGGCGGTGGAGGGTGTGATGCCGGGGGATGATGATCAATCAATGGGAACAGAGCTGGAAGGGACCTCGGAGGTCTTCTAGTCCAGCCCCCTGCTCAAGCAGGAGACCCTAGCCTGCCCTAGACCATTTCAGATAGGTGGTTGTCCAGTCGATAAGATAAGATAGTGATGGAGCACCTACAACTTCTGGTGGCAGGCTGTTCCACTGGTTAATTGTCTTCACTGTCATGAAGTTTCTCCTTAATTCCAGGTTGCTTCTCTCCTTGATTAGTTTCCATCCATTGCTTCTTGTCCTGCCTTCAGGTCCTTTGGAGAATTGACCCCCCTCTTCTTTGTGGCAGCCCCTCAAATACTGGAATGCTGCTATCATGTCTCCCCTGTTTCTTCTTTTCTTTAGACTAGCCAGACCCAAGTCCCGCAGCCGTGCTTTGTATGTTTTAGTCTCCAGGCCTTGGATCATCTTAGTTGCTCTTTTCAGAATTTTTTCCAAACTGTCAACAATTTTTTTTGTAATGTGGTGACCAAAACTGGATGCAGGATTCCAGGTGTGCCTTACTAAGATTTTATAAAGCGGTACTAATACGATGATGATGGGGGCCTCTGATGAGTGAACATGGTCATGGTGGTGATGGTGATGAGGGTGATCAGAGAGGTTGGAGGTCCTGGTTGACCCGATTGGGGACCCACAAGGTGACCTGATGGTCTTGGTGGTGATGGTGATGGTGATGATGGTGGTGGTGATGGTTATGGTGGTGGTGGTGATGATGGTTGTGGTGGTGGTGGTGATGATGGTTATAATGGTGGTGATGATGGTTATAATGGTGATGATGGTTATGGTGGTAATGATGATAGTTATGGTGGTGGGGGTGATGGTTATAATGGTGGTGATGATGGTGATGGTGGTGGTGGTGATGCTAATCGAATATGTTCAGTATCCAGATTGGCCCAGTTTTGACGCCCAATGGAAAGTTAAGCTGATGATGGTGGGGATGGTCATGAAAGTGAACGTGGCCATGGGGGTGACAACCGGAGATATTTGGTGCCGTGGTTGGCCCAGTTGAGGCGCCTACTGGAAACTGACCTGATGGTGATGATGGGGAAGGTTTAGGAGAAACGGGAGATGTTCATCCAGGAGAAGATAGATCTCAAGGGTTTCCACCTCAGCACCAACTTGATGCCACATAATGAGTCGCTCAAGGCTGCGAAAAACAAGGAGGACTCGTTAGGAGGGGAGATTAATTGATAATATTACACAGTAATTGTAATGAGGAGATGCTTGGACAAAATTCTGGCGGGAGGAACTTTGTCAGGGTGGAGAAGGCGGTGGTTATGATTGTAGCAAGGAATGCCCGGTTGTCTTCTCCTGGATGTCCTTCTGGGCCCGTCCATGTTCTCTCTTTCACCCGAGACTTTCCATGAGTGGACTCCTTCTTTTGGAAAGAGAAGACCATCCAAAACCAAAGGAAGACCAAAGAATGCAAGGAATCTCTTTCAGCTTAACCTTCATTGACAAAAATTCTTTCCCAAATATATATATATTTGCTTCCTGGAAGTTGGTTCATTGCTGCTTTTTCCCCGTCACAGCTCCTCAGCCGTTTGGGAGCACATGACAGGAACGCCACCCTGTGCAGATACGGGGTTCAAAATCCAGGATAATGATTCATAAATACCTTCCTGCTGTGTCTTTTTGTCGCTTTCTCTTTCAAGTGTGGGTGAGGCAAGTATTGGTAGATCCTTGGCTGGCTGAGGAATTCTGGGAATTGAAGTTCACAAGGCTTAAAGTTGCCGAGTCAGGAAACCCTGACTTAGAAGACATAGAGGCAGTTGTGAATGCTCCAAAACTGGAAGTTTTTAAGAAGAGATTGGACAACCATTTGTCTGAAATGGTACTATGGGGTTTCCTGCCTGAGTAGGGGGTTGGACTAGAAGACCTCCAAGGTCCCTTCCAACTCTGTTATTCTGTTCTATTCTATTCCATTCCATTCCATTCTATTCTTTCATTGTTCTATTCTATTCTATTCTATTCTATTCTATTCTATTCTATTCCATTCCATTCCATTCCATTCCATTCTATTCTTTATTCTATACTTTATTCTATTCTATTCCATTCCATTCCATTCTTTATTCTATTCTATTCTTTATTCTATTCTATTCTATTCTTCTCTATTCCCATTCTCTATTCTATTATTTATTCTATTCGATTCTCCTATTCTATTCTCTGTTCTACTCTACTCTACTCTACTCTACTCTACTCTGTTCTATTCTATTCTATTCTAAAAACTGGATTTCTTTCCTAAGAAACACTTAAAATTGTAGAGGATGAACAGAGTCTTTATATTTTGCCTTTCCAGTTTTTCTCCAGACTGACAGAGCGATTCGTGTACGGAGTGGACGTTCTTGTAGATACATTCTGGAGAATATGGACAGATCTTCTAGATGTCCTTGGAATTGATGGTAGGTGGGCAGAACATTAGCTGGGGTGGTCCTCTTGTTCCCCAAGCTTATTTTGATTTTATTTATTTTTATTGGATTATTACATTTATGTGCCAGCCACCCCACTGTCGAGCAACTCCCATTTCACCTCGATCAAGTAAGGAGAATAATAATTTGTGAAGAGTCCCTTGCTATAAAGGAAGGTTATTTAACATGGATATTTTACAGTTAATTGAGTGGGTTTGAGGAATTCTGGGAGTTGAAGTCCACAAGTCATAAAAGGGCCAAGTTTGAAGACATCCGATGAATGTTTTTTTTCAATTGACGATGCTTGTTTTCCTACCTCGGCGGAGCGAGCGTTGACGGTTTCTGCTTTGATTTTTTCCCAGGATCCAACTTGACCCATTATTTCAGCCACACCGCCCTAGCCAACAATCCCGCTCGGGCCCTTCTTCTGATCGGGGCCATCTTGTTGGCTTATTGGTTCGTGTCTCTGCTCTTGGGATTCTTCTTCTATCTCCTGCACGTCCTGTGCGGCCGTTTCTTCTGGATCATCCGGATCGTCCTCTTCGCTCTTTCCTGCGTCTACATCCTTCAGAAATACGAGAGCGAGCCCGAACACGCCGTCCTCCCCCTCTGCTTCGTGGTCGCCGTCTACTTCATGACTGGTCCCGTGAGCTTCTACTGGCGGAGGAACAGCCACAGCACCCTGGAGGAGAAGATTGATCACCTTGACAGCCAGATCAGGCTTCTGAACATCCGTCTGTCTCGCGTGATCGAGAACCTGGACCGAGGAGGCGACTAACGGGAAAGTCACGCTTCGCGCGGGAACACAACACAGGCGATCCGGGAAATCACCACGTCTCGTCCACAACGAGGCGGACTTTGGGGTAAAAGCAGGGTGCGCCATCCGGCCGTTAAGTCTTCGTGCGTAGCTTACCTGTCTACACCCTGAACAAAACATTAATTAACTTGTAAGATAGATTAGCTGTACATTCAGAGATGTTCTCCCATAAGTAGGGTTTTATCTGCTGTTTTCCAACATCTTTTGTAAAAAAAAAAAAAAAGAAAAGAAAAGAAAAGAAAATAAGAGGGAGGGAGATTTGATGAAGGCCCGTGAAGTTGTTCGTTTCAAGCGACAAAATTCTCTATACACTGGACACCAACTTCACCTTCAGAAAGAAGTAAGGAAGCACGAAGAATTCGACCAGCGTTTATGAGGATCCGTTTTTCTTTCCTTCTTTTTCTCATCCTGCCTTCAGTCATAATTTCATGTTGTGCCTCGTTTCATCTTTTTCATATAATTGCAGAGGAAAAATAACACGTTTGAGGTCAGATCCATATATCGTTCACCCTGAATTTTGAAAGCAAGATACGTTGCGTCCTTCGGATGTCAGCCACGAGCGTCAAAAGTGCTTCTGTGTTGTTGTTGTTTTTCCTCCTGTCCGTTTCATTAGAAATTTGGCCCTTTCTTTTGCCTACACACAAACACACACGCGCGCACAAAACAAAAACAGTTCACCTTCCTACAAATGGTTCAGCCCCTTCTGCAAAATCTCTCCAGTTAAAATCTTCTGGCTTTCTTGTTCGTCTTCCTTGGCACAACTTAAGCAAAAGACCTTGAGGAAGAAAACTTTGAGTGTCGGCCAGATAAAATTAGCAACGGAGGACCGTCCTGGGTGCATAACAGCAGAAGAGAAGTTGGTCTTTCAGAGTGGAAGTTACATTTCTATCGAAATTACGCATTGCTTGAAAAGAGAGAAAGGCAGAAATAAGCCCAGCAACTTCAGATTGACTCAACCACGATCGGCGACAGATTAAAAAAGGATTTACAAAAAAAAAAAAAAAAGTGGGATACAGGAATCTTTCTCAGGATTAATGTGGCAATAAATCCCATAAAATCCTCAACTTTAGAAGGGTCTGTGCTTCGCTCATCTATCCCAAATCTTTTTTTCCCCACAATAGATGCTACGGAGGACCCAATTGTGTTCGGTCCTTTAACAAAGTGTAGTGGCTAATTTGGTTTTGGCCACGAAAAAAATTGCCCAAGTGACCCGTTTGGTGTAAAATGGTGCCCGTAAAATATTAAACCATCGGCCAATTTCAAACAATTAACTTTTTCCCCCACACGTGTTTCTAACCTCAACAACCACTTAACTCTTTTTGGTTACGTTGCTCCACAGCCTGTCATTTCCTGGGAAAACTGGAAGCTGCTGGAATACTTAGCATCCCCTATCCTTGTATTTCCCCCCTTTTTTTGTGCTTGTGGAAGTGGGCAATTAATTTGCCTGGATGAGACTCAATGGTATATATATAGATCTGTTCTGATCAAAATGACTTATTTTCAAAGCTGGTAAGTTGGCAAGTGTCTCCTTCCTTCCAGAAAAAAAATCCTTTGTTTTTTCCCCAGCATTTTTCGAAGATTCCCAATCGTTCCAAAATGAAGATCCTCCAGAAAGGAAAAAAAACCACCTCTTTTCTTCCATGATCAAACGTCTACAAATAAAGAAAAGGCAGCTTGGAATTGAGAGAACATTAAAATAAACTCCGTCCTTTAAATCAGCTTCCCATAGGGGTGATGCGGGAACTAGTAAATATATATATGTATATGTATAAATAGATTTGATATACACAGCGTTTTGTTTTGTATAAGGCTGTAGTTGAAAAAAAAGAATATAGAGGTATATATTGCCCCTGCTGCCTTGGTGCAGATTTGACTAAATAAAATTCTCCTTTATTTAAATGAAACAGGAGCACAAACTACCGTACTTGAAATAGACCGTTCTCGCCATTTCCTTGTAGAGTTTTGAAGGTGAAGGTGACCTTGAGGCATTTCCCCCCCCTTATTCTATAAAAATGTGGATGGATTTTCTCTGCTTTATTTTTCTTTTTGTTACTGTTCACTTCTCTTGTAGATAGTACCATAGTGGTGGGGTTTTTTTCCCCACCTTTGTTCATCTAGAGACCTAGAAAACAACCCGCTTTGCAGAAAACGGGCATTTGTGTTTTATTTATTCAACATATAGGTCGAGGAAGCAATATTGCAGTTAATTATTGATGACTTGGTTGGCCACGGGCAATAGTAAAGTTTTTAATTTGATTTGTCATTCAGGGAAGCAGAGGTGAAATGTTCAAACTATCCAACTGTGATTCTTTTCTTACAAACCTTACATCCATTTTCGAATTGGTTCCAATTTTTTTTTCCAGGCTGAATTAAGGTTGGATTTTGCACTGTTGTTAATTCCTCACCATTTGGAAAAAACAGTTTTGCATTGCAGGCCAGCTTACTGTTACAAACTCTGCAAATAATTTTCCCCTCATTGCAATGTCAGCTGATCTTGGTTAATTCTGCCTTGGATTGCCCTTCAGATTTTATGTGTAATTGGGGTTAGAACTAACCACGATGATATAAGTGGAAGCAAAATACTAGATGCTGGAGCAGACCAGAGAAAAGGAGTGGGACTTGCATTCCTTAAATAAGGCAAGAATATACAAAGCTAATCCTCTTTTATGTAGTTAAGAGGTATTAGACGAGCTAAAATTCCACTTTGCCAAGATTTGTACATTCCTAGGATGGTTTTTGTTCAATAAATGGACCAACTTTAATTTCTTAATCATTCAAAACCACTTAGCAAACCCCAATCTGGCTGGAATATTACAGCTCAAGGGATTTTTTTCCCTATCCGAGAATTCCAGTCTTGTGTTAAAATCAGAGTGTCGTGCAGCTGTTTGTTGTAAACCATCCGTGTAATTATCATGGTTGACTGAGGCATATCAGCCTGGCCAAGAAATAGAGCAGAACTACTGAATTTAATGAGTTTTTTTTTTTTAAGTTGTGTTAGGTTTTGGAATATTGTGTGCAAACGTGTGCTAAAACAATGTGATACTTTTGCCTTTTGGGATATTAGGGTGTGTTTTTTTTTCCCCAAAGCTGCTTTACAGAATTGTGGACCGTTTTTATGTTTCTGCTGTAGGTTATAATTTTTTGTTGTTGATGATGAAGGTGGTGTGTTTTTTTGCTGGTTAATTTGTATTTTGCAGCTAAAATTCTATCTGAACCCGCTTCTCTTATCTTCTCCTTCTTTTAATGATCTTTAATCTTTCTTACATTTTGCATGCAACTTAAAACTGCTTCGTTGATTCCCTGGATCCTTGTTGCCAAGTGCCATGTTTAAAAATGACTCTTTTTTCCCCCCCGTTGTAAAAGCAGAAATATATATATATATATACTTGGATCATAACTGTTTATCTGCACTGAGTATAGTGATTGATTATCCTATCTGGACATCTGATCTCCTAAGTATTAGGTTGTTTTTTAAAAGTCTGTATGACAAAATTATGTGTTTTGTTTAAGAAAAAAAAGATGATTTTGGTGAGAAGGAAGTGTCGTAGGCCTCCTTTTAATCGATGATCTTAATAAAACCTTAGTTCTATGAATGATGCTGTTGAATAACTGTGAAGATTTGGGAAAAAAAATTGTCCATGCCTTTATTTATTATCTGATCACCAGACCTATGTACTTCTACATAGTGAATTGTTTGTAGACTGATGTCACAATTGAATTATGGCGTGGTGACCAAATAAACCTTAAATGTTTACTGTAATTTTTGCAATGGTATCTTTATTGCATCTGTCTGTCTGTCTGTCTGTCTGTCTGTCTATCTATCTATCTATCTATCTATCTATCTATCTATCTATCTATCTATCTATCTATCTATCTATCATCTATCTATCTATATCTATCTATCTACCTATCTATCTACCTATCATCTATCTATCTACCAATTATCTATCTATCTATCTATCTATCTATCTATCTATCTATCTATCTATCTATCTATCTATATCTACCTACCTACCTACCTACCTACCTACCTATCATCTCTCTCTCTCTATCTATCTATCATCTCTCTCTCTCTCTCTCTCTCTCTCTCTCTCTCTCTCCCTATCTATCTATCTGTCTGTCTGTCTGTCTGTCTGTCTATCTATCTCTATATCCAGTGCTTTTTTTGTAAGAAAAAAAAAGTGCTGGAATTCAGATCTTGTTAATCTTTTATTTAAAAAATTATATATTCAGTTCTTAACATAAAAAAAACCTCTGTTGAAATAGAAACATGGCAAGTTCTGGAATCTGTCTGGAATGGTTATATAGGGTCTCCTGCTTGAGCAGGGGGTTGGACTAGAAGACCTCCAAGGTCCCTTCCAGATTCTATTCTATTCTATTCCATTCTCTATTCCATTCCATTCCATAACACTCAGGGTTATCAGCGTCACCTCCAGGTCTGGATTTCCCGCCGCGTTTTGCCTCCCACCCGCTCTCCTCCTTCGAACGGGCTTCTTGGTACCATAGAGTCGGAGCCCGGGGCGGGGCGGGGCTGGGCGAGTTCTCGCGAGACGGGGCGCGAAGAGACGGCAGAAGGCGGAAGTGTTTGCTCCTGGGGAATCCACGTGGGAGGTTCTGTTGATGCGCGCCTCGATGGGGAAGGCGCAAAAGAGGCGCAATTGGCGGGCGCGGCTGCCAGGATCGCCCAGGAAGGGGGGTCCCGCTCCCCAGGAGCCTGTGCAGCTGGAATTGGGAGGTGAAGATTATTAGTATTGTTATTGTTGTTGCTACTGCTACTGCTACTATCACTATTATATTTTAAACCGCCTTTTTGATACTTCTTATAACAACAACCTTGCAAGGTGGGGTAGCCTGGGAGAGGGAGGGAGGGGCAGGCCCAAAAGATCCAGATAAAGTCTGTCCCAGGGCTTGCTGTTTTCCCGTCCTAAATACTGTTTTATTTATTTAACTTTTTTTGTATCCCGCCTTGAATTATTGTTCTAAATACCCCAAGGTGGGGAACATACATAATACTCCTTCCTCTTCTTCCCCCACAACAACCCTGTGAGGTAGGTTGGGCTAGGAAAGAGGGACTGGCTCAAAGCTCACCTAACCCAGCTGGTTTTCAGGCTAGGGCAGGACTTGAACTCAGGATCTCGCCCACTTTCTAGCCTGGCTTGCCTGAGCCATTAGATTAGACCAAACTGACTCTGGTTTATATTCCATGGCCATCTCAAAAGCAAATTAGCATTACCTCTTAAGTTGGCTTTTTTTTTTTTAAATGTGTGTGTGTATGTGTGTGTCTTAAGTGTTTTTTATGGTGCACCCGGTCAGCCCAAATATGGGAAGAAGAAATCCAAATTTAACACACACACACACATTTTATTTATTTTTTATTTATTTGTTTGAATTTTTATCCCGCCCTTCTCCTTACGGACTCAGGGCGGCTGACAGCCTGATAAAACAGATACAGAGATAAAAATACCCGCTTTAAAACCTAATTAAAATGAGATACACACATCCTGCCTCGTTACTTTATAAATAATGCAAGGCAGTGAACATAAACTCTTTCCACCTCCTCTTTTTCCCCCCACAACAACAACCTTGTGAGGTTGACGTTTGCACAGTCAGCCGGATGTTTAGAACGGATTTGACATTTTTGTCCACCTATCAAGTCCTTGCCGAGGAGCTACAATAGGCCAGTTTGGCAGTATTAAAAGTATCATTGTCACAGGATGTCAGCTGTTCCAAGTCAAGCTGCCTTTTGCAATTGACTGATGGGGATTGTTGTCAATGCCGATGATGCTCGAGTGATGCTCCCAGCTATTTTGGGATTGCACCCAAGGCACCTGTGACTATTGGCACCATCTTTGGTTTTGAGTTCAGGGGACTTATTTCCGGAGTGAACACGCATGGAGGTGGACTAGCAAAGTAGGGTTGCAATCTGATCTGGTGAGGTCCTCTTTCTCTTCCCCCCCCCAAAAAAAACCCTTCTAGATGAAACCATCCTGAAAGGAGTGGATGAGAGCAACGCCCTTGTCCTTCCGTCCCGGAAAACCCAGGAGAAACCGACAACCTGCCTTAAAAGTCCCGGAAAGAAACCCCTGACAAAGAAGCAGAAGAAGAATTTGCAGAAGGTTTTGGAACAAAAAGCCAAGAAAGAAAAGGTGGGGTGATTGATTGATTGATTGATTGATTGATTGATTGATTCCAGGAAACCCATGCTTGAATATTGTGATGTGGGGAGGCAGGAGACCTCACCCCCCCATCCTCGGCTCATGTCCTTTGTTCTGTTTGGTGGGGTTTGAAATTCTAGCGAGTGGAATTGCTGAAAAAGCTGAGTGAAGTCCAGGTGTCCGAGGCCGAAATGAAGCTCCTCTATACCACCTCCAAGCTGGGAACAGGAAAACGGATGTTCCAGGCGAAAAGGTAAGGTAAAGAAGTGGGAGGAATGAGGAAATAAGGGGCTCCCTTATTCCAGATAAAGATCCTGAGAAGGATCCGAATGAATTTGTAGAAACACCCCCTTGAAAGCCCAACACAGTAGGCTATAAAATGTATTAGCAGGCCCAGCCTCCGCCGGAGTGAAGGCCTCAGCAAAATGGCGGCCACACCCAGCCCGAAGACAAAATGGCGGACGCAGGCCTCGTGGCCGCCTCAATGGCGACCTGAAAGGAATGGGAGGTGGACAAGGGCACCTACGGGTCTCTGCCACCCAGTCTTCACCCCCTTCCAGAACAAGCCAACAACTTGCGTTTCGTCGAACGGCAGGGCCCTGCTCTTTTCTGGAGCCTCGTGGCCGCGAGAAGGAGAGATTCCGTTCGCCGGCCTTCTCGATGAGCGGCGCGTTCCTGGCACCTTGGTGGTTTTCGTGCAGACGTTTCACGACCCAGTGCTAGAAGGAAGTGGGGTTTGCAGAATGGAGAAGGAGAAGGGAGGAAGAGGAGGGGGAGAAGGAGGAGGAGGAAAAGGAGCAGGAGGACTGTGGGAACGTTGGTGCTCTCTTAGCTTGGTGGTTTTCTTGCAGATTTTTCATGACCCAACTAGGTCAGGGCTTTTCAACCTTTTCACCCATCGTACCGCTTTTAGGATACGGCAATATCCGAGTACCACCAGTCGCCTAGCAAGGTGTCAAAAACTTGATGACCAAAAAAAAGGAAAAAAGTGATGAAGTACAGGTAGTCCTCAATTTACAACAGTTCGCTTAGTGACTGTTTGAAGTTACAATGGCACTGAAAAAAGTGCCCCCCAAGCCACAGCCGAGCAAGACACCTGCCTGCCTGCCCGCCCGGTGGCACTCTTCCTCCTGTCCAAGGTTTTCATTATTGTGAGCATTTCTGTTGAGGATTGGCAGCGGGGGTGGGGTGGGGGGTGTTTGGTTTTTATTTCCCCCATCTGCTGGGTGGTTGCAGCAGGTTTTGGTCACTTCACATGACCCTGGGACACTGTGACCGTCATAAATATGAATCAGTGGCCAAGCATCTGAATGTAAATCACAAGACCCTGGAGATAAGGCAACATTCCAGCTGATCGGCGCTTCTTCTGGCCTCAGCAGAAGCACCAGGATCAGCGCCGAGCTGCAGCTGGATCCTGGCGCTGATCCTGGCGCTTCCGCTGAGCCCTGACAGCCCTGCAGCTCCAGCCGTCTCTTGCTCAGGCTTGTGCGGTGCTGCCACCGGTTCAGCTCATTCCCCTCCCCCGCTACTTTTCTAGGATGGTCACATACCACCTGCCAGGTGCCAATGTACCACAGGTGGTAGCCGTACCACTGGTTGAAAAGCCCTGAACTAGGTAACATCATGAGTGCTAGAAGGGGATGAGGTTTGTGGAGAGGAGGAGGAGGAGGAGGAGGAGGAAGAGGACTGTGGGGTCCTTGGTGCTCTCTGAGCTTGGTGGTTTTATTGCAGACGTTTCTTGACCCAGCTGGGTAACATCTTCAGTGCTAGAAGGGAATGGGTTTGCAGAGGAGGAGGAGGAGGAGCGGGATGATGATGACTGTGAGATCTTTGATGCTCTCAGAGCTTGGCTGTTTTCTTGTAGACGTTTCATTACCCAACTAGGTAACATAATCAGTGCTAATACAGTAGGATGCAGGATTGGCTTTAAGGAAGGGTTCAAGTTCATCGGCTCATTTTATTTATGCAACACGGGCATATGTTTCGTTGGATGGCGCCTTTCTGCACCCATTTGAGCGTTTAGCTTATATACCCTTTGGGAGAGGCAGATGATGTTCAGAGACGGCAGCCAATCTTTCTGGGCACCTCCAGATATGGGAGCCCCCAGAATTGTTAGAAAAAAATATTTATCTGATTGGGGGATTCCGAGACCGGATATCCACTCATCTCCAAGCTGGCATCAGTCATCTTCCCTGGTGTCTCATCAATGCTTGTGGGATAATGTGGAAGTCTTGGTGTTCCAGGTCAGTCCAAGAAGCGAATGCCGGCTGGTCGAAGAAAATCAAAAGCATTGGGGGCACCCGAAGGAAAAGAGGCAGACTTGAATTGGAGGAGGAAGAGGTAGAAGAAGAGGAAGAGGAGGAGAAGGAAGTTGAGGATTCTGAAGAGGAAGAACCATTTGACCAGGCACTCCCAGAAGCCTCCACCACCACCGAGACAGCATCCAGAAAGGTCTCCAAATCTCCGCTCTCTTTGCCCAAAGAATTTGATGAACTTTCCGGGCAAAGAGACGCAACCTCTAAGCCTCTGTCTGAACCTGCAGTGTTTGTTCCAGTGGATCGATCCCCCGATATTCAGGTCAGTTTTGAATCCAATCCCTGGAGAATGTTCTCATGCCTCATTCAGGTTTGCTAACGAAGCAAACTTGAATTGGACACACATATCACATACATCAGAGCTCGGGGGCTACGTAAATCAAGTGCAATTAAACCATTTGGTCTGGGAAATGTGAAGCAACCTGCAGCTTGCATCGGAAGAGGTTCTTAGGGTGGGAATATTAACCACAAGCTGGCTTTAAAACTCCAAAATGATGTGTGCTGAAATTAAATGTACAGTTTGGGCTACCGTAGTGTTTGTTCTTTGTAAATATTCTTTGTTTGAGGGGTCCTTGGTGCTCTCTGAACTTGCTTGTTTTCTTGCAGACGTTTCATTACCCAGCCAGGTAACATCATCAGTGCTAGAAGGGAGTGGAATTTAGGGAGGGAGGGAGGGAGGGAAGGAAGGAAGGAAGGAAAGGAAGGAAGGAAGGAAGGAAAGAAGGAAGGAAGGAAGGAAGGAAGGAAGGAAAGGAAGGAAGGAAGGAAGGAAAGAAGGAAGGAAGGAAGGAAGGAAGGAAGGAAGGAAGGAAGGAAGGACTGTGGGGTCCTGGGTGCTCTCTGAGCTTGCTTGTTTTCTTGCAGACATTTCATTCCGAAACTAGGTAACATCATCAGTACTAGAAGGGATTGAATTTAGGGAGGGAGGGAGGAAGGAAGGACTGTGGGGTCCTTGGTGCTCTCTGAGCTTGGGGTTTTCTTCCAGATGTTTCATGACCCAACTAGGTAACCTCATCAGTACTAGAAGGGAGTGGAATTTAGGGAGGGAGAGAGGGAGGGAGGGAGGGAGGGAGGGAGGAAGGAAGGAAGGGAGGGAGGGAGGGAGGAAGGAAGGAAGGAAGGAAGGAAGGAAGGAAGGAAGGAAGGAAGGAAGGAAGGAAGGAAGGAAGGAAGGACTGACTATGGGGTCCTTGGTGCTCTCTGAGCTTGCTGGTTTTCTTGCAGACGTTTCATTACCCAGCTAGGTAACATCATCAGTGCCAGTAAGTGCTGTTTGCTGTCGGTTTGTATTCTGGTGTTTTGCCTGTCTGGATGGGTGGGGACGGTCTTAGAGATTCTTTGGTTGGGCTGTTTAGTAATGGCTCTTTGGTTTCTTGATTGGGATATAATTGCTTACTTGATTGTTGGTCTGAAGGTGACCTTGGAGTTAATCTATGCTGATCTGAGTGCTAATTACTGGTGGAGAGATGCTTGGGTTTTTTTGTTCTTTTGGGGGCTGGTTGATTGTCTCTTTTGCACATACAGATGTAGTTAATGTCCATGTGTCTATTGGTGGCTGATTTATCCAAGGGCCAGGCTTCTGAAAATTCCCTGGCATTTTGGAATTTGGCCTGGTCTAGGACGGTCACATTTTCCCAATTGAAACTGTGATTAAATCTGTCTACATGTTGTGTGAAATTAAAGCATTTTCGTCATGCCTTTTGACTGCCAGTTGGTGTTCATGGATTTTCTCTTGTGTGTCCAAGGAAGCCAGGTTGAAACTCCCCATCCTTGGAGAAGAACAAGTTGTGATGGAAGCCGTGCGGGAGAATCCGATCGTCATCATATGCGGGGAAACAGGTTGTGGGAAAACCACACAAGTGCCTCAGTTCCTCTATGAAGCAGGCTATGCGAGGTATAAATTTGGGGGGCTTCAAACGTAGCCACTTGTACAGATAGTCCTTGACTTACAACACTTCATTTAGTGACAGTTCGAAGTTACAACTGCCCTTGGATCGATTTTCACACTTATGATCCTGTGGTCATGGGATCAAAATTTGGATGCTTGGCAACCGGCTCGTGTTTATGACCGTATCCTGGGACCGTGTGATCCCTTTTTACGACCACCTGACCAGCAAAGCCAATGGGGGAAGCCAGATTCACTTCACAACTGTGTTACTAACTTAAGAGCTGCAGTGATTTACTTAACAACCGGGGCAAGTAAAGTCGTAAAATGGGGCAAAACTCACTTAACAAATGTCTCGCTTAGCAATCAAAATTTTTGATAATTTCAGTTATGGTCATAAGCCGAAGGATTAATTGTATTGGCTTTTAATTCTTTGGTCGGTTGCATCTCCCTGTGCTTGCTAGAAGAAAATTAAATCCATTAATAGTAGCCTGCACACACACACTAGCCTCAAGCCTTCATTTCCACAAAGCTCTGGTACAAATAATTTAAACCAGCGTTTTTTTTCAAGCTTAGTTAACTTTAAAACTTCAACACAGACTTCAACTCCCAGAATTCCTCCGCCAGAATCTTGGGAGTTGAAGTCCATCCATGCTGTCTGTGGAATCCCGCGAATTGAAGTCCACTCGTGCGGCTAGGGAATTCTGGGAGTTGAAGTCCACACATCTCAAAAGTTGCCACGGTTGGGAAACTGCTCTTAACTAGTCTACTACTACTAAAACCTCATCTCAATTCTGTTTTGTAGCACCGGCGGCATCGGGGTTACCGAACCGAGGCGTGTAGCAGCGATGTCTATGTCTCAGCGCGTCGCAGCAGAAATGAATTTATCCCAACAGTAAGGATGGCTCTTTCCAAAATTGGTTTCAGATATAATTGGGGTGTGTGGAAAAAAAACACCTCTGTTGAAATAGAAACATGGCAAGTTCTGGCATCTGTCTTAAGTTCGAGAAACCATTTGAGGACTCAGCTATGCACGTGAGATAGATTTTTCAGGGAATGTAAGTAGCTGGACAGTGACGTGATGATTTGGGGCTTTGCATGATTATGACTCTGAATGTTTTTTTTGAGAACAATTTCTATAAAGTTACAAGCCACTGTTTCAGCTTGTTCTCTAGTTTGGTTCCTTAGTATTATTTTAACTAACTCGATCCAACCAAACACGTTCTTTGGGTTTTTGAAATGACTGCTAGCAGAATCGGTTGCTGGAATTGGGTATGTCTAGTCTGATGAAGGGAAGGACGAGGGGTCACATGATAGCCGTGTTCCAATATCTCAGGAGCTGCCCCAAAGAAGAGGGAATCAAGCTTTTCTCCAAAGCCCCAGAAGGCAGGACAAGAAGCAATGGATAGAAACTAATCAAGGAGAGAAGCAACCTGGAACTAAGGAGGGAGGGAGGGAGGGAGGGAGGGAGGGAGGAAGAAAGAAAGGAAGGAAGGAAGGAAGGAAGGAAGGAAGGAAGGAAGGAACGACAATGGATGGAAACTCATCAAGGAGAGAAGCAACCTAGAACTAAGGAGAAACTTCCTGATAATTAGAACAATTAACCAGTGGAACAACCTGCCTCCAGAAGTTGTGAATGTTCCAACACAGGAAGTTTTAAAGAAGAGACTGCACAACCATTTGTCTGAAATGGTATAGGGTTTCCTGCCTGAGCAGGGGGTTGGACTAGATGACTTCCAAGGTCCCTTCCAACTCTATAACATTAATGAGGAGGAGGAGGAGAAGGAGAAGGAGAAGGAGAAGGAGAAGAAGAAGAAGAAGAAGAAGAAGAAGAAGAAGAAGAAGAAGAAGAAGAAGAAGAAGAAGAAGAAGAAGAAGAAGAAGAAGAAGAAATAAAATAAAATAAAATAAAATAAAATCAAAAACTGGACGATGTGTGGAGATCAGGAGCCTAACATTATTTAAGCATTGCTGTTTACGTTTGCCCTACATACATCCAGCAGGATGGGTGTCCTGACTGGATGGGTTTAACGGTCTCATCTCAGTTTTGTGTGTTGTGAGGGAAATCTTGACAACCTCAACATGCTTTCCACATTCTCTGTACCAGTGTGATTTCCTACCAAATCCGTTACGAGGGGAACGTGACGAAGGACACGAAAATCAAGTTCATGACGGACGGTGTGCTGCTGAAAGAAATCCAGAAGGTGAGTACTTTATATTTCCCTCCTTTGAAAAATGAGGTGGAAATTGATTTTAGGAGAACGCACAGATAGGCTGAACATTTTCTAGCTTTAGCAGGCCAAGAAAAAATTTGGGGAGTCCGTAATCTCTTCTTCCTGTTTCCTCCCCAGTAATGAAATAAAAGAGGCAGGGAAGAAACTTTTTTTTTTCACTCCTCCTTAAAAGGTCTTGAAATTACGACCACAATTGG
The DNA here is from genome assembly GCF_001527695.2 of Protobothrops mucrosquamatus. NCBI lineage: Eukaryota > Metazoa > Chordata > Lepidosauria > Squamata > Viperidae > Protobothrops > Protobothrops mucrosquamatus. Next base: position 40,633 of record NW_015386115.1, on the reverse strand, counting down.
GATCAGAATCTCTATTGTTAAGCCAGGGGGTTGTTAAATGAGTCATGGCCAATTTTGCACCCTTTTTTTGGGGGGGGGTATGTTGTTAAACCGATGGCTGCAGTTGTTAAGTGAATCACACGGTCATTAAGCAAATCCAGCTTTGTCCATTGACTTTGCTTGATGTCTTTGGAGGTTTATCGCTTCTGAATCTCAGTTCACGAGCCTGGCAAACCGGACGGAAATTCTTCCACGTCTTAATTTTTTTGTTTTGTTTGTTTGTTTCAGGATTTTTTGCTGTCCAAGTATCACGTCGTCATTCTGGACGAAGCCCACGAGAGGAGTGTGTACACCGACATCTTAATTGGCCTTCTATCGCGCATCATCCCTCTCCGGGCTAAGGTAAAGAAGAAAGAAGGATTAATTAATCAAATGCACGCCGTGTTTCCACGTTGAGCTCTGTTTAATCGAAAGGTGTCTTACTTCTAAATAACTCCGGCCTTCCAGCAAGCTAAAAGCCAGATAAAACAATGGCTAGATTCAAAGGAAAGCCTCTTCTACACACACATGCACCCCACGTTCCTCCTCTCGTTCCCCCCCCCAAAAAATCTTTCTCATCTTTAATTCTGCCCAAACTTTGAGAGAGTTTATTGTTTTTCCTTTGAAGGCGTTTCGATTCTCATCCCAGAAGCTTCTTCGGCTCTGACTGGATGGTGGGGGGAATGGAAGGATTGATATTCCTTGCAGACATCTGGTCATTGGCATCCTTTTAGAGCAGCGGGTCTTCAAACGTGGCCCTTTTATGACTTGTGGACTTCAACTCCCAGAATTCCTCAGCCAGCGTGCCTGGCTGAGGAATTCTGGGAGTCAAAGGCCACAAGTCATAAAAGGGCCACATTTGAAGACCTCTGTTTTAGAGGGTCATTGAGGCCACTTGGAGGCTTACCTGTGTCCTCGGGGTCACCTGAGCAGTGCAAATGGCTGAGGAATTCTGGGAGTCGAAGTCCACAAATCATAAAAGGGCCACGTTCGAAGGCCTCTGTTTTAGAGGGTTGTTGAGGCCACTTGGAGGCTTACCTGTGTCCTCGGGGTCACCTGAGCAGTGCAAATGGCTGAGGAATTCTGGGAGTTGAAGTCCACAAATCATAAACCTGGCCTTTTTATGACTTGTGGACTTCGACTCCCAGAATTCCTCAGCCAGCGTGCCTGGCTGAGGAATTCTGGGAGTCGAAGTCCACAAGTCATAAAAGGGCCACGTTTGAAGGCCCCTGTTTTAGAGGGTCGTTGAGGCCACTTGGAGGCTTACCTGTGTCCTCAGGGTCACCTGAGCGGTGCAAATGGTTGTGAAGCCTTCTTGGCTGCAGGATGTTTTCTGCCATGGGTCCCTTCCCTGTTGAAGACGGGCGCAGGCCGTTGGGGATGAGTCTCTGTCTTCCAGCGTTTCGTTTCTCCGTTCTCAGAAAGGGCAGCCGCTGAAACTGATCATCATGTCTGCGACGCTGCGCGTGGAGGATTTCACCGCTAACCAGAAACTCTTTCGTGTTCCTCCTCCGGTTATCCAGGTGAAAAGGGAGTGGGATGTGTGTGTGTGTGTGTGGATGGGTAGGAACAATAAATGAGGTTTTTGAACATTTTGCCCAGGCTTCCTTCATATCTCTGCTTCATCGCAACCCCTATTTTGGTCAGTTTCGCCCCAAGGCCTTCCCGCTTCTTCTTCTTTTTTTTAATAACAATTTTTTATTAGTTTTCCAGTTTTACAATTAAGTATTTGGAAAGCAACGTGGTGATTGGGTTAGTCAATAGTTCAATAACAACATCTTTAGTGCATATCTCATCAAAAATTCCTTCTCCATTTCCCTTAACACTTGCTATATCATATTTAAGCTAGTAAATTTCTAATTATATCAGACTCAGTTAAAACATTTATCAATACGTTTTTGCTTATGCATATCCATATCCTATTTTTAAGTTTTACCTAATTTTAATATTTAATTGCAATACTCCAGTTTAACCTTAATATCCATACTATTTTATTTCCGGGTACCCCAAATTTCCTTTATTTCACTACATAGAAGTTATACTATCTATAATACACATATTACTTAACGTAAATATATTCTTATTTTATTTCACAAACATTTTCTATTTCTCATCCTAATACATCACCACAATAATGGAGTATCCTTGATTATTTATTAATTTATTTATTTATTGAATTTATATACCGCCCTATCTCCCTTACGGGACTCAGGGCGGTGAACAGGCAATAATAAAAACCATGATAAATATAGGCAGTTCTAAAATCAAATTAAATAATGGGCCTGTTCTAAAAACACACCCATACAAAAACCCCCACTCGGGGCTAAACAATCATTCAAAGCTATTTCCTAATAGTTAATTTTCATTTCCCTTATAAGTCTAAATCCTCAATATTAAGCCAATTAATCCCTTATTTTTTATTATTTCCCGACAATATTTAATCCTAATAATCAAATTTCCCCTCATCTCAAAGTCTCCCTTTAGCCCTTTAGTTGAAACTTTAGGAAAGACCTTCCCGTTTCTGACTCGGCTTTTACTTTGGTGAAGATAAAATTAAGCTGAGTTCAGCGCCTGATAATTTTGCATTTCTACGTGTTGTAGACTTACAACGGTTCTTTTAGTGAGCATTCAAAGTTACAACGGCATTGAAAAAAAGGGACTTAGGACCGTTTTTCACAGTTACGACCGTTGCACCACCCCGTGGTCACGTGACCAAAACTCGGGCGCTTGGCAACCGATTCGTATTTATGACGGTTGCAGCATCCCGGGGTGTCACGCGATCCCCTTTTGCGACTTCGACCAGCCAAGTCAATAGGGAAAACCAGATTCTCTTAACAACTGTGTTACTAACTTAACAGCTGCAGGGATTCACTTAACAACTGGGGGGAAAAAGGTCGTAAAATGGGGCAAAGCTTCCTTAACTGTCTTGCTTATCAAGGCAAAATGTGGGGCTCAGTTGTGGTCATAAGCCAAGGACTACCTAGATCAGGGGTAGGCAACCTTGGCTCTTTTATGACTGGTGGACTTCAACTCCCAGAATTCCTGAGCCAGCCGTGCTGAGGGGAAAGGGAGAGGTTTCCAAGCTGAGCCATGCTGGCTGAGGAATTCTGGGAGTTGAAGTCCACGAGTCATAAAGCGGCCTAGGCCATAGGTAGGCAACCTTGGCTCTTTTATGACTCGTGGACTTCAACTCCCAGAATTCCTGAGCCGGCATTGTTCAGCTTGGAAACCTCCCTGTCCCCTCAGCATGGCTGGCTCAGGAATTCTGGGAGTTGAAGTCCACGAGTCATAAAAGAGCCAAGGTTCCCCACCCCTGACCTAGATCGTAATTATATATCGTATTTATGTTAGCTATAAAATAAAGAGCTGTCCGTGACTGGAAGCCTTTTATTTCGAAAATTTAAAGAATAGGGCAGTAATTTAACCCAGAACCTTCTGATAAGGTTGATTTAAATTGGGGTTCAGACCATTGTTTCGTTGTCTTGCTATTGTTTTTTAACCTATGGTCTTTTCTATGTCAGGTGGATGCGAGGCAGTTTCCGGTCACCGTTCATTTCAACAAGAGGACCCCGTTGGATGATTACAGCGGGGAATGTTTCCGGAAAGTCTGCAAAATTCACCGAATGCTTCCTCCAGGTCAGAGGGCTGATTAAAAGAAAAACAAACAAAAACAGTTGCCTGAAGAGATACCTGTAAAATTGAATTTTGTCTTTGCAAAGCATTCACGTAACAACAGCAGCACATCATTCCCTGATGGTGTTTCTTTTTTTTTTTATTGAAAAGTTTTATAAAAGTTACAATATAAACCCCAAAACCAACCCCCCCTAACCCCTCCTCTCCCTCCCCCGCTTCCCAGAGCTGAATACAGGGTTACAAATATAATAATCATAATCTAACTAACAACCAACTATATAAATAACCAAGTCCATAATGCGCTTTAACTCCCCTTTAACATAAATATAATAATAATAATTAAAACATAAACAAATTAGTATCCTAATTATTAAACAATAGAATATCCATATTGTTAAAACAATACTAATACTAAAAGTAATAATAATATAATATAATTAAAACTAATAAAAATTTCACTATAGTAAACTATTAATACTAATAATACTCTAAAATTTACTCATAAGCTAAATGGAACTTTTTAGTCCCATATTTATTCTGAATATAATCTATCCATCTTCTCCAAACCGAAATGTATCTTTCTTGTGAGTGATCCTTCAAATAGGCAGAAATCTTAGCCATTTCTGCTAAATTTGACACTTTAAGCGTCCATTCTTCTATAGTCATTCCCTGATGGTGTTTCAATACAGTTCCAACTGTGGGGTCTTTGCTGCTCTCTGAGCTTGGTGGTTTTCTTGGAGACGTTTCATTACCAAACTAGGTAATATCATCAGTGCCAGAAAGAAGCAGGGTTTGCACCCTGCTACCACTGATAATGTTCCCTACTTGGGCCATGAAACATCTGCAAGAAAACCACCAAGCTCAGAGAGCACCAAGGACCCCAGAGTCGTCGTCCTCCTCCTCCAACTAATGATGTTAGTCATCATCATCAGTTTCCTCTCTTTCTCCTCCATTCTACAAACCCCACTCCCTTCTAGCACTGATGATGTTACCTGGCTGGATCATGAAACGTCTGCAAGAAAACCACCCAGCTCAGAGAACATCAAGGACCCCACAGTCCTCCTCCTCTCCCCCCTCCTCCTCCTCCTCCCTGCATACCTCACTAGCACTGATGATTTTACCTAGTTGAGTAATGAAGCATCTGCAAGAAAACCACCAAGCTCAGAGAGCATCAAGGACTGCAACCCTGAACTAAAAATATTCCCTTTAAAGCACAGGTCCCCAACCTTTTGGGCACCAGGGACCGGTTACGTGAAGAGAGGTTTTTCCACAGACCGGAGGGGGCATGGTTTTGCGTGCTGCCTGCATCCCATGGATGGGGCTTTGCTTGTTTGTGTGGCCCGGTTGCTGGCATGCCGCTGCCTGGTACCAGTCCACGGACTGGGGGGTTGGGGACCCCTGCTTTAAAGTTCTGACTACCCATAGATCTCTCTGCTTCTTCCCCAAAGCAGGCCCACTAAGCCGGATGCCTACCCCCATCATCCCCAGCCAGGTCTTTCAGCATTTAAAACATTTTGGATATTCTGCAGGAAGTTTTGACTTTTGCAGAGATGGATGTTTTATGCCAGTGATGGCGAACCTTTTAGAGACCAAGTGCCCAAACTGCAACCCCAAAACCCACTTCTTTATCGCAAAGTGCCAACACGGGCAATTTAATCTGAATACTGAGGTTTTAGTTTAGAAAAAAAGCAACTCATACATTAACATCTTTTGTCTTAAAAGAAAAACACAATGACCAAGCTTTCAGTGATACACACAACTTTTTACTGAAAGGTGAAAGTTTGCATTTGGCATGCTTTTGAGCAATTAATGTGATTTTTGCTGTTGTATGCAGGCTGATCATTTGTCTAACCTTGGCTCATACTTTGTAAGTTTGAGAGCAACACACGCAGCACTCAGGTCATCTGTTAAGTCTGTTTCTGGTGTCAGATTTGATATAATTCAAAGCTGAAAACAGCGCGCTCGCTCCGGAGGCTTGTTTTGGCTAGGAAGGGGCTTGAGAAATGGCTTTTTCCTGTGAAAACTTAGCCAAAGAACGAGGTGCGCGTGCCCACAGAGAGGGCTCCGAGAGTCCCCCTCTGGCACGTGTGCCATAGGTTCGCCACCATTGCTCTATGCACTTTGCAGCGTTCTCTTTGGTGATCCAGTTTAAAATGCCGCCGTTCTTTCCTTTTGCAGGGGGCATTTTGGTCTTCTTAACTGGGCAAGCCGAAGTCCATTCCCTGTGTCGGAGGCTGAGGAAATCCTTCCCTTTTTGCAAAAACGCGACGCCGGGTAAGTTTTGCGATCTTTGAAATTTACTCCCGTGTCCTGTCCCAAAGGTGCTTTTTCAGGAGGCCACTGGACTTCCTTGTTTTTCTTCTGAAGACGTTTCGCTTCTCATCCCAGAAGCTTCTTCGGCTCCAACCGGATGGTGGGGGACTGGAAGGATTTATACTCCTTGCAGACAGCTGGTCATTTGCGTCCTTTTGGAGAGTCGTTGGAGGTTTATCTGTGTCCTCAGGGTTAAATTGAATAGTGCAAATGGGTGTGGAGCCTTCTTGGCTGCAATGTTTTCGGGAAATCCATTCATGCTCCCGCACCGTTCGAAGGGCGTCCATCCTAAAGTGCGTAGCTAAACGTCTTATCTTCAGCTCTGACCCCCCGTGTCCTCCATTTTAATCCTTCCTCAAGCAGCAGCGCGGAAAAAGGCTCTTGGTCCTTGAGAGTGTGGCCTTGCCTTCTCTGACCTGGGAGGGGGCAACCTGAGGCCATCCAGAGGGTTTGGAGGTTGACTTGCCCCAGGAATTGTGGGAGGTGGTCAATTCAAGCCTTAGGAGTTATTTACCTGCGCTCTGCATTTCGGTTAAAATCTTCAGAGTTGCGTAGCTGTTTTTTCTTTGCTAAGGGCAGAAAATGTCATACAGGTAGTCCTCAATTTATGACCACAGCTGAGCCCGACATGTTGCTAAGTGAGGCCGTTGTTAAGGGAGTTTTTGTCCCATTTTACGACCTCCCTTGCCACAGTTGTTAAGTGAATCACTGCAGTTGTTAAGTTAGTAACACAGTTGTGAAGTGAATCTGGCTTCCCCCATTGACTTTGCTGGTCAGGAGGTCGCAAAAAGGGGAGCACGTGACCCCGTGATCCCTGCGACCGTCATAAATATGAGTCAGTTTCCAAGCGTGTCATAAATATGAATCATTTTCCAAGCGTCCAAATTTTGATCGCGTGACCCACAGAGAAGCTGCAACAATCATCGGTGTGAAAATGTCCATAAGTCACTTTTTTGTAGTGACGTCGTAACTTCAGGTGGTCGCTAAATGACCTGTCGTACGTCGAGGACTTTACTCGACTTTAATTGATCTTCTCCACTCTTTCAACTCTCTGAAAGGACCCCGATATCTGGTGATAAGTAGCTGTGTTTCTCAATCCTGGCCATTTTAAGAGGGGAGGGCTTCACCTCCCAGAATTCCCCAGCCAGAATGGGTGGACTGGCTGGGGAATTCTGGGAGTTGAAGTCCGTCCATACAGCCTGAGAAATTCTGAGAGTTCTACTAACATTTTATAGACTTGGTTGAGAAAGATGTGGCTTTGCTCGTTGTAGGCTCTGACGATGACTACGATTCTCTGAAAGCCATCCGAAGGTTTAAGAAATCCAGACGGAAAAAGAAGCACGCTCTTCAAGTAAGCAAAATTTTCCTGCAACTGTCATAGTTCCAGGCTGGTTTCCAAGAGTCCAAATTTTGATCACATGACCATTTACATGGTGCACCAGTTACAGGCGCAAGGACCAGTTGCGAGTCGCTTTTTTCCAGTGCCATTGTAACTTTGAGTAGTCACTAAATAAACGGTAGTAAGTCAAAGACTAAGATGATCAAAGGCCTGGAGACTAAAACATACGAAGAACGGCTGCAGGATTTGGGTTTGGCTGGTATAAAGAAAAGAAGAAATAGGGGAGACAGGATAGCAGCATTCCAGTATTTGAGGGGCTGCCACAAGGCAGAGGGGGTCATGTTATTCTCCAAAGCACCAGAGGGAAGGACGAGAAACAATGGATGGAAACTGATCAAGGAGAGAAGCAACCTGGAATTAAGGAGAAACTTCCTGACAGTGAGGACAATCAACCAGTGGAACAGCTTGCCTCCAGAACTCGTGGGCGCTCCATCACTGGAGATTTTTAAGAAGAGGCTGGACAGTTACTTGTCTGAAATGGTATAGGTTCTCCTGCTTGAGCAGGGGGCTAGACTAGAAAACCTCCAAGGTCCCTTCCAGCTCTATTCTATTCTATTCTATTCTATTCTATTCTATTCTATTCTATTCTATTCTATTCTATTTCATATTCCTTATTCTATTCTACTCTACTCTACTCTACTCTACTCTATTCTATTCTTTTTCATAGTCCTTATTCTATTCTATTCTATTCTATTCTATTCTATTCTATTCTATTCTATTCTATAGACAACCTATATTTGCTCCTTCTTAAAAAAATCCCCCCCAAATCTTAGTTTTGCACATTCATCTCCTAAGTACCCTCTATCTACTTTAAGATAACAGTCTGATTTATCTTCTTGCTTTAGATGTTTGGATGTGTTCATACTGTTCAACTATGTCTAAGATTCTCCCAAATGCCTTCTAAATTTTAAATCTAGAAGTTTGTCGAGTCTTTGAAGTTGGTTGTTTTTTTCCCTTTTTCTTTCTAGGCACTGCCCAAAATTGATCTAGATAATTATTCTGTTCTGCCGGTTGACGAAGGAGACGAAGACCGCGAGGCCGCCGAAGACGATGAAGAAGCAAACTCGGTTGGTTCGGATCTTGACCTTGATCTGGGCGAAGATTGCCTTCAAGAAGGTTTGCAAGCATTCGAAAGTTGGTTGAGTTTGCACAGAAGACTGGGAGATTTTTTAATCATGGTTAGCCAATCAAACCACATTAGCCTGAACCATAATAAGATAAGACACCATCTGATTCAGGTTCTTTTTTTTCTATTTTATGGACAGATCTTGCCTTCATATTATCATAGGATATGGAACCCTGGCTTGTTCAACAAACCACAAATGTTAAGTTAGCAGCTTATTGTATAATCTCCTCAAAGTCTTTCTTTAACAGCGGGAGACCTTTTTTTAAGATCAAGTATCCCTGTTTTAAAAGTAACCACTCTGTTAGATTTACGGTCAATAAATCTAAATAAAGTAACAAAGAGACTAGTTCTCATGAAGCTGCCAGAAAAAAATAGCTGCTGCTTTTCTTCTTCCCCTGCCTCTTAGCTCTGATTTGCAAAACATATTTATTTACTGGTTATATTTTTATTTATATTTTTATACTGCCTTATTTCCTGAGGATTCACAGGGGAGTGAGTGATTAAAACAAAAACACATAAGGCTAACATCAATGATCAAACAAAAAATAGCAGAGGTCTGACTGTGTCTGGAAAATACAGATTATAGTACTAACAACCTTGCTGGCTAATCTTTTCAGCACTTAGATTATTATTTTTTTTGTCCTGTTTATAATTTGAATGCAGGTGAAAAACCGGATTCTTCCCACCCACTTTATGTCCTTCCTCTCTACTCTTTGCTGGCTCCAGAAAAGCAAGCCAAGGTAAGACTAAGCACCCTTGTAGGAATATTGGGGTACATTCAGAAAAGCTGCATGTACTTATGAGGTTCACAGCGTCCTGGAGTCGTGCGTTCTCCTTTTGAGACTTTCTAGCCAGCAAAATCAAGGGTGGAGCCAGATTCGCTCAAGAACCGTGTTATTAACAACTGCACTGATTCACAACATCATCATAATCATCATCATAGTAATAATAAAGTTGGAAGGGACCTTGGAGGTCATCAATTCCAACCCCCTGCTCAGGCAGGAAACCCTATACTTAACAACTATGGCAAAAGAGGTCATAAAAACGGGGCAAAACTCACAGCAACTCTCTTGCTGACCAATGGACATTTTCGGCTCAGTCGTAAGTCGAGGACCGCCTATACTTTGAGAGTTGCTAGAGAGCAGCCATCGTAACTCTTTTCCTCCCAGCCAAACCATCCAATCTTCACTGCCTCTTTGCTCTCTGCAATGCGGCCCCTCCCTCCCTCTCGGGAATCCAGACCACATTCCACCCCAGTAAGGGAGTCTTTACAAATAGGACGTGGCTGGCGGGATCCCCAACATGGGCAACATCACCGCAGAGGATGTTGCCTTTAGAGGTTGTGGGAGCTTCATCTCTGGAAGCTTTCAAGAAGAGACTGGACTGCCATTTGTCAGAAATGGTGCGGGGGGGGGGGTAGACTAGATGACCTGCAAGGTCCCTTCCAACTCTGTTATTCTAGTCTAGTCTAGCCTATTCTTCGTTCCTCTATTCTATTCTATTCTATATTCTATATTTTATTTTATTCTATTCTATATTCTATTCCATACTATATTCTATTCTATTCTGTTCTATTCTATTCTATGTTATTGAATTATATATTCTATTCTATATTCTATTCTATTTTCTATTCTATTCCATATTCTATTCTATTCTATTCTATTGAATTGTATTACTATTATATTATATTATATTATATTATATTATATTATATTATATTATATTATATTATATTATATTATATTATTATATTATATTATATTATATTATATTATATTATATTATATTATATTATATTATATTATATTATATTAATTATATTATATATTATATATTCTATTCCATACTATATTCTATTCTATTCCATATTCTATTCTATAGTCTATTCCATTCCATTCCATATTTTCTATTCTATATTCTATTCTATATTCTATTCCATACTATATTCTATTCTATTCTGTTCTGTTCTGTTCTATTCTGTTATTGAATTATATTCTATTGAATTATATATTCTATTCTATTCTATTTTCTATTCTATTCCATATTCTATTCTATTCTATTCTATTCTATTGAATTGTAATATGTTATGCTATATTATATTATATTATATTATATTATATTATATTATATTATATTATATTATATTATATTATATTATATTATATTATATTATATTATATTATATTATATTATATTATATATTGATTTTTATTCTATTCCATTCTATCCTACTATGTTCTATCCTATCCTATCCTATCCTATCCCATTGTGTTCTGTTCTGTTCTATTCTATTCTATTCCCTTCCCTTCTATTCCCTTCCCTTCTTGTAGAAGGAATGTCTAGTAGACTTTATTCTCTGTCTTTGGTGAGTTTGTTCTTTTTCTCATCCATTGAAAACTGCTCCAAACTCAGGTTTTCAGGCCGTCTCCACCTGGGACTAGGCTGTGTGTCGTGGCCACCAACGTGGCGGAAACATCTCTGACCATCCCGGGCATCAGATACGTGGTTGATTGTGGGAAGGTCAAGAAACGCTTCTACGACAAAGTCACCGGCATCTCATCCTTCAAGGTTATGTGGACATCCCAGGCTTCGGCCAACCAGCGGGCAGGCCGAGCGGGCCGAACGGAGCCAGGCCACTGTTACAGGTGAGCTCACTTTTATATTTTTCTTTACAGAGCTGAAAATCAGGAATGCCCAAATGTGGATCCATGGTGATCTCTGAGCTTGGTAGTTTTCTTGCAGACATTTCATGACCCAACTAGGTAACATCATCAGTGCTAGAAGGGACGGGGGCTTGCCCTCTGTATATATGCAATAAATTTGCCCTGTAATACCAAATCAACAATCAAGCAGTAAGCAACAGCCTAATCAAGGAATTACCAAGAACACTCTCACCAACATTGACAGGGAAGCCATTACTATATAAATAGAGAGCAAAGCCTGCTCCATTCTAGCACTGATAATGTTACCTAGTTGGGTCACAAAACGTCTGTAAGAAAACCACCAAGCTCAACAGAGCACCAAGGACCCCCACAGTCGTCGTCGTCCTCCTCCTCCTCCTCCTCCTCCCACCTCCTCCTCCTCCCACCTCCCCCTCCATTCTGCAAACCCCACTCCCTTCTAGCACTGATGATGGTACCTAGTTGGGTCATGAAACGTCTGCAAGAAAACCACCCAGCTCAGAGACCACCAAGGACCCCTTATTTCGACCTTGAGGTACAAACATTTTCTTCTATCCATGCCCAAATCATCAAAGCCTGATTAGCCCTGGGTGAAGGTAGCAACATCTGGCTTGGGCAGCTGTGTCCTTGGAAGGATTTTGTCTTAGTGTGCGCACGGGTGTTTGCGTGTACACACGGACAATATTTGCACACGGGCCTTGAGTTTTCTCTCTCAAAACGCTTTTCTGTCACCCTCGCAGCCCTAAATCATCTTGATTCTTTTGGACACCACAAAGGGATGAGCACAGGTCTTTAAACGTGGCTCCTTGTTTAGCCACACTAGCAAGGAGACAGTTTCTTTTTTTTTAAAAAAAAAGGATTGTTTTGATCTCCGCTGCACACTTTTTTTTGTGTTCCAGGCTTTATTCTTCGGCTGTGTTCAGTGATTTTGAGCAGTTTTCTGCTCCCGAGATCACCAGGCGACCGGTTGACGATTTAATTCTGCAGATGAAAGCCTTGAACATCGAGAAGGTGAGAGTTCGGCTTTTTAGGTCTTCAGTTTTAGTCATCCTCTTGGCACCACGGATCTTGGGAACAGGCGGGAGCTGGCCGGGAAGGAGTTCCTCCAGATGGGCTTGATGGCCCAACCCCCCCCCTCCCTATTTCCCATACTTAGAACAGGGGTGTCCAACCTTGCTGGGAGTTGAAGTCAACAAGTAATAATAATAATAATGATAAAGTTGGAAGGGACCTTGGAGGTCATCTAGTCCAACCCCCTACTCAGGCAGGAAACCCTATACCATTTTGGACAAATGGCTGTCCAGTTTCTTCTTAAAAACTTCCAGTGTTGGAGCATTCACCGCTTCTGGAGGCAGGTTGTTCCACTGGTTAATTGTTCAAACTGTCAGGAAGTTTCTCCTTAGTTCCAGGTTGCTTCTCTGCTTGATGAGTTTCCATCCGTGGCTTCTTGTCCTGCCTTCAGGCGCTTTGGAGGACAGCTTGACTCCCTCTTCTTTGGGGCAGCCCCTGAGATACTGGAACACTGCTATCATGTCCCCCCTCGTCCTTCTCTTCGTTAAACTAGACATCCCCAATTCCAGCAACCGTTCCTTATATGTTTTAGCCTCCAGTCCCCTGATCATCTTTGTTGGTCTTCTCTTGAGACTCTAGAAAGAGTATACAGATACATCAAAGCGAAAGCATCAAATTCTTCAGCCCCCAAATGACAGTTCCCCCCTCCCCTTGGAATGGCAGCTGTTCCGACAGGGACCTGGCAGTTAGGCAGCTGGGGGCTCCCTCGCCTTTTATCTGACCCATTTGCTAAGCGGCATCTCTTTCTGCCGTCTCCCAAGGTCCCTCCTTCATGCCACCATAATACTCCGTGACACGCGTATCTCTCCATCTCCTCTTTTGTCTCTTTCCTATCTATAGGTGATCAATTTCCCGTTTCCTACCCCGCCCTCCACCGATGCCCTGAGGGCTGCAGAGGAATTGCTGATCGCCCTGGGCGCCTTGAAGGCGCCTGCCACATCTGGAAGGTAACGGACATCGACAGTTGTGCTTGGATCCCAAAGGGTTGGTCTCTTAGCTCCCTCCTCACTAACTCTCCAGGCCTTTGGTGACCCAATTAGGTAACACCATCAGGGCTAGGAGGGAGTGTTTTCTGTACAGACCAGGGGTAGGCAAAACCTTGGCTCTTTTATGACTCGTGGACTTCAACTCCCAGAATTCCTGATCCAGCACTGGGGAACGATGGCCCCTTCATGACTTATGGACTTCAACTCCCAGAATTCCTGAGCCAAAATGGGGGAACTATGGCCCCCTCATGACTCATGGACTCCAACTCCCAGAATTCCTGAGCCAGCATGGCTCAGCTTGGAAACCTCTCCCTTTCCCCTCAGCATGGCTGGCTCAGGAATTCTGGGAGTTGAAGTCCACGAGTCATAAAAGAGCCAAGGTTGCCTACCCCTGCCCAAATGCCTGAATTTTGATCATGTGATCGTGAGGGAAAAATATCTAAATATTTAAACCAGGGGTCTTCAAACTTAGCCCTTTTATGACTCATGGACTTCAACTCCCAGAATTCCTGAGCCAGCATGGCTCAGCTTGGAAACCTCTCCCTTTCCCCTCAGCATGGCTGGCTCAGGAGTTCTGGGAGTTGAAGTCCATCAGTCATAAAAGAGCCAAGGTTGCCTACCCCTGGCCTATACAGTAGCTGACAGGGCAAGCCACTTGTATATAAACAGAAGGCAAACCCACTTCCTTCTAGCCCTGATGGTGTTACCTAGTTGGATCCTGAAATGTCTGCAGGGAAATCACCAAGCTCAGAGCACCAAGGACCCCACAATCCTCCTCTTCTTCCTCCTCTCCCTCTCCTCCACTCTACAAACCCCTCTCCCTTCTAGCTCTGATGGTGTTACCTAGTTGGGTCCTGAAACATCTGCAGGGAAATCACCAAGCTCAGAGAGCACCCAGGACCCCACAAACACACCAAGAGATTATTTAATTCTTCAAATGAAAGGACTGAACGTCGAGAAGGTGGTATAATCCTCGGCTTACGACCGTTTCTTTGATGGCTTTCCTTCTCTCCCTTACACATGTCCTTGTTCCCTTCTTCCAGGTTGGAAAAGCTGCAGGAAGCCAAGTTCAGCTGCCCCATCAGCCCTTTGGGCGTCCTCATGGCCTCCTTCCCGGTGGCCCCACGTTACGCCAAGATGCTTGCCTTGAGCCAGCAGCACCACTGCCTGCCCTACACCATCGCCTTAGTCTCCGCTTTGACGGTGAGGGAGCTGTTTGAAGAGTTCAACAGGTAAGGCCGCGGTGGGGCTGTTGAGAAACTGGATCTATGGTTTTGTGGGCTCCAACCTGGTTTGAGGATTAAACAAGCATCCCTCAAAAGAGAATCAAGATCACGTGAAGTGTTGATACCACTTTACAACGCCTTGGTAAGGCCACACTTGGAACGCTGCATCCAGTTTTGGTCACCACGATGTAAAAAAGATGTTGAGACTCTAGAAAGAGTACAGAGAAGAGCAACAAAGATGATCAGGGCACTGGAGGCTAAAACATATAAGGAACGGCTGCTGGAATTGGGTATGTCTAGTTTAACGAAGAGAAGGACGAGGGGGGACAGGATAGCAGTCTTCCAGTATCTCAGGGGCTTCCACAGAGAAGAGGGAGTCAAGCTATTCTCCAAAGCGCCTGAAGGCAGGACAAGAAACAATGGTTGGAAACTGATCAAAGAGAGAAGCAATCTGGAATTATGGAGAAACTTCCTGACAGTGAGGACAGTTAACCAGTGGAACAGCTTGCCACCAGAAATCGTGGGCGCTCCATCACTGGAGATTTTTAAGAAGAGACTGGACAGTCACCTGTCTGAGACGATGTAGGTTCTCCTGCTTGAGCGGGGGGCTGGACTAGAAGACCACCAAGGTCCCTTCCAGCTCCTATTCTATTCTATTCTATTCTATTCTATTCTATTCTATTCTATTCTATTCTATTCTATTCTATTCTATTCTATTTTGATGCAGGCCTGCCCTGAATGAAGAAGAGCAGGAGAAGCTCAAAGGGAAGAGAGCCCGCGTGGCACAGATGCAAAGGATTTGGGCTGGCCAAGGACCTTCTCGGAAGCTGGGAGACCTCATGGTGTTGCTTGGTAAAACTGCTCCTTTGGTTGATTGGGTTTGGGGGGGGGGTTTGTTCTGAATTCTCCAGGGGTCAGGGGTCTCCTCCAAAGAATGAGAGACTAAGATTGTAAAGAAGTGTTAGTACTACTTTAGAGTGCCTAGCTAAGACCACACTTGGAATATTGCATCCAGTTTTGGTCGCCACAATATAAAAAAGATGTTGAGACTCTAGAAAGAGTGCAGAGAAGAGCAACAAAGATGATTAGGGGACTGGAGGCTAAAACATATAAGGAACGGTTGCTGGAATTGGGTATGTCTAGTTTAATAAAAAAAAAAGAAGGACGAGGGATGATATGATAGGAGTCTTCCAATATCTCAGGGGCTGCCCCAAAGAAGAGGGGGGTCAAGCTATTCTCCAAGGCCCCTGAAGGCAGGACAAGAAGCAACCTAGAACTAAGGAGAAACTTCCTGACAGTTAGAAGAATTAACCAGTGGAACAACCTGCCTCCAGAAGTTGTGAATGTTCCAACACAGGAAGTTTTAAAGAAGAGACTGCACAGCCATTTGTCTGAAATGGGATAGGCTTTCCTCCAGAAGTTGTTGGTGCTCCATCGCTGGAGGTTTTTAAGAAGAGATTGGACAACCACGTGTTTGAAATGGTCTCCTGCTTGAGCACGGGATTGGACTAGCAGACCTCCACAGCCCCTTCCAACTCTGTTGTTCTGTTCTTCCAGGAGCGGTGGGTGCTTGTGAATATGCAGGATGCAGTCCTCAGTTCTGTAGCACCAACGGCCTACGCTACAAGGCCATGGTGGAAATCCGGCGGTTGCGCGGGCAGCTCACAAAGACAGGTAAGACGCCACACCTGCTCTGTTCTCTGGGATCTGCTCTTCCTTGTCTTGGGACCGTCATTCAAGGGGAGGGGGCACCTTCATCTTGGTTTTGACTCTCTCACAAGCTCATTGTGTTTGTGTTCCCTTCCAAGTGAATGCCGTCTGCCCAGGGGCCGACCTCTTTGTTGACCCCCAAATGAAGCCCCCCACAGAAGAACAGGTCACTTTCTTGAGGCAGATCGTCCTGGCTGGACTAGGGGACCATGTCGCTCGAAGGATCCAGGCTCACGAGCTCCTTGACGAGAAGTGGAAAAACAGCTACAAGGTCTCTCTCTCTCTCTCTCTCTCTCTCTCTCTCTCTCTCTCTCTCTCTCTCTCTCTCTCTCTCTCTCTCTCTCTCCCTCCCTCCCCCTTCTCTCTCTCTCCCTCCCTCTCTTTCTCTCCCTCCCTCCCTCTCTCTGTCCCTCTCTTTCTCTCTGTCTCTCTCTCCCTCTCTTTCTCTCTGTCTCTGTCTCCCTCTTTCTCTTTCTCTCTCTCTCTCTCTCCCTCCCTCCCCCTTCTCTCTGTCTCCCTCCCTCTCTTTCTCTCCCTCCCTCTCTCTGTCCCTCTCTTTCTCTCTGTCTCTGTCTCTCTCTCTCTGTCTCTCTCTCTCTGTCTCCCTCCCTCTCTCTCTGTCCCTCTCTTTCTCTCTGTCTCTCTCTCCCTCTCTTTCTCTCTGTCTCTGTCTCCCTCTTTCTCTTTCTCTCTGTCCCTCTCTTTCTCTCTGTCCCTCCCTCCCTCCCTCTCTTTCTGTCTCTGTCTCCCTCCCTCTCTCTCTTTCTGTCCCCCCCCTCTCTCTCTCCTCTCCCTACTTTTCTTTCTTTCTCTGTCCCTCTCTGTCTGTCTCTTTCTCTCTCTCTCTCTCTGTCCCTCTCTGTGTGTCGCTCTCTCTGTCCCTCTCCCTCCCTCTTTCTCTCTCTCTGTCCCTCCCTCTCTGGCTCTCTCTCTGGCTCATCTTTAGTGCCAGCCCTTTGATCTTTCTGGAGTTCATTCATTTAATAAATTTTATGTACAAAATTGGAATGTTGAAAGACGCACAGATGTAATTGAAGACATTGTTAAACGTAAAGAAAGCAAATTAAGAGAAATTAAAAATGAGAAAAAAGATTGTGAAGAGAGAGGAGGGGGGAGGAAGGAAGGGAAGGAAAGGAGAGAGAATAGGGGAGGGAGGGAAGGAAGGTGAGAATAGGGGGAAGAGAAAAGGAAGGAAGGAAAAGAGAATAGGGGAGGGAGGGAAGGAAGGTGAGAATGGGGAGAGAAAAGGAAGGAAGGAAAAGAATAGGGAAAGGAAGGAAGGAAGGAAGGTGAGAATAGAGGGGAAAGAAAAGGAATGAAGGAAAAGAGAGAGAATAGGTGCGGCAGGAAAGGAAGGAAGGAAGGAAGCTGTGCCTTGTATGTTATTCTTAATAGCTGCTGGTTGACTAATAACTATCGTAAATTAATATAGTGTGATTTACAACACAATATTGTTGTAAAATGTCCCAAATCCTTTACGGAGGACTTTTAGCTGCATAGATGAGGTTTGCTGTACATTTGTACTAGATGGAGATTTTATTCCTTCTTTTTTCTATTTTCTTTACTTTTTATGTATTTATTTAGAAATTTTATATTGCCGCCTACTCGCACACGGCGACTCCAGGCGGCTTACCCGGATATTCTGCCCTCCACCCTTTTTTTTCCCCCTACTAGACGCCACTCCTGGAGGATCCGGTCTTCATCCACCCTACTTCCGTTCTGTTTAAGGAGCTCCCCGAGTTTGTGGTGTACCAGGAAATCGTCGAGAGCACCAAGATGTACATGAAAGGTGAATGGAGCAGCTGTTTCCTGGCTGTTTTTTTAAAAAAATATTTAAAAATATTTTAAAGAAAAGAATCTAGAACCGGGGAGAGAAAAAAGACCCCTCAAAAGAATAAGAAGATAACATGCAAATACAGATAGACCACAATTCACCTGAAAATCTATGTTGTTCAGCGAGGCATTTGTTCAGTGATTTTTTTTTTGTTGCCCCATTTTACGGCCTCCCTTGCCGCGGTTGTTAAGTGGACCCCTGCCGTCGTTCAATTAATGACACGGTGGGGTTAAGGGAATCGGGCTCCCCCGTCGGCTTGGCTTGTCAGAAGGTCACAAAACAGGATCGCGTGACCGTCATAAATAGGAATCCGTGGCCAAACGGCTGAAAGTTTGGTCGCAAGAGCCTGGGATACTGCGACGGTCGTAAGTGTGAAAAACAGCCCTTTTTTTTTCAACGCCGTTGTAAGGTTGAACGGTCACGGAACAAGCTGTTGTAAGTCAAGGATTTCCTGTACATTTGCTGATGAAATTGTAAGTTGTGTTATATCGCTTTTTAGCCGAGCTAAACTCCTGTTTTCTCCCAATTTTATTTCCTGGGTGGTGTCCCATCTGAAGGGATTTCAGCCATCGAACCAGAGTGGGTGCCTCTTCTCCTGCCCCCCTACTGCCATTTCGAAAAGCCTCTGGATGACCCTGCCCCGTTCTACTGCCCAGAAACAGGCCACGTCCGTTGCCACAGGCCCAGCACCTTCTGTAAGTTTGCTTTCTCCGTGAAATAAATCTTCCCGGTCCTTAAAAAGTCTGCAACCAAAGAAATAGCAGCTGAGAGAAAGAAGATTCAGTTTATTTTAAAACATGGGATACATTTTACCAGTGGTTAGGAAAACAAACTGGTGAGAAATGAATGTAACAATAATAATAAAATTGGAAGGGACCTTGGAGGTCATCGAGTCCAACCCCCTGCTCAGGCAGGAAACCCTACACCATTTCGGACAAATGGCTGTCCAGTCTCTTCTTAAAAACTTCCAGTGTTGGAGCATTCACCGCTTCTGGAGGCAGGTAGTTCCACTGGTTCATTGTTCTCACTGTCAGGGAATTGCTCCTTAGTTCTAGGTTGCTTCTCTCCTTGTTTAGTTTCCACCCGTTGCTTCTTGTCGTGCCTTCAGGCGCTTTGGGGAATAGCTTGACTCCCTCTTCTTTGGGGCAGCCCCTGAGATATTGGAACACTGTTATCATGTGGGAGATAACAGAATAACAGAGTTGGAAGGGACCTTGGAGGTCATCTAGTCCAACCCCTGCTCAGGCAGGAAACCCTATACCATTTCGGACAAATGGCTGACCAGTTTCTTCTTAAAAACTTCCAGTGTTGGAGCATTCACCACTTCTGGAGGCAGGTTGTTCCACTGGTTAATTGTTCTCACTGTCAGGAAGTTTCTCCTTAGTTCTAGGTTGCTTCTCTCCTTGATCAGTTTATTTTGAATATATATTAGTAAGAAGAATGCTATGTATTGACCAACTGATATTGTCTATGATTATCGTTTATCATATTCACTACAGCTATTTACTATTGCATTAATTAGGGTTAACTGAACATTATGTACCCAGACAATCGTCTGTTTGCTAAAGCTTGAAAATGTTACTGGGGGGCAACCCCAATGTTGTTCCCAATCCTGTCCCAATCCCGATCCTAACCCCACCCCGAACCTTAATCCCTATCCTGGTCCTATCCCTTCCCCAACCTTATAAAACTCAATAAAAACTTTTATATATTAAAAAAAAGAAATAGGAGCTGGATTGTGATTCCATTGCCTGTTGGCAAATCAACAAGCACAATAATATAGCAAGAAGTGGTAGGGCCCAATTTAGAATAGAATAGAAGCTGGAAGGGACCTTGGAGGTCTTCTAGTCCAGCCCTCTGCTGAAGCAGGAGATCTATACCATCTCAGACAAGTGACTGTCTAGCCTCTTCTTAAAAACCTCCAGTGATAGAGTGCCCACGACTTCTAGAAGCAAGCTGTTGCACTGGTTGATTGTCCTCACTGTCAGGAAGTTTCTCCTTAATTCCAGGTTGTTTCCAACCGTCGTTTTTGTCCTGCCCCTCAGATACTGGAACACTGCTATCATGTTCATTTGTGGGACCCTACAACTTCTTGCTATATTCCTGCAGTTGTTGTTGCTAGTTATAAAGCTTGTCCTGCTGACTAGTCTCAAAGAAAGAGTGCAGAGAAGAGCAACAAAGATGATTAGGGGACCGGAGGCTAAAACATATAAGGAACGGTTGCTGGAATTGGGAACGTCTAGTTTAATGAAGAGAAGGACAAGGGGGGGCATGACAGCAGTGTTCCAATATCTCAGGGGCTGCCCCAAAGAAGAGGGAGTCAAGCTATTCTCCAAGGCGCCTGAAGGCAGGACAAGAAGCAACGGGTGGAAACTCATCAAGGAGAGAAGCAACCTAGAACTAAGGAGAAACTTCCTGACAGTGAGAACAATTAAACAGTGGAACAACCTGCCTCCAGAAGCTGTGAATGCTCCAACACTGGAAGTTTTTAAGAAGAGACTGGACAGCCCTTTGTCCGAAATGGTATAGGGTTTCCTGCCTGAGCAGGGGGTTGGACTAGATGACCTCCAAGGTCCCTTCCAACTTTATTATTATTATTGTTGTTGTTGTTGTTGTTATGTACCGATAGGAGAGAATATTTGTAGCTCTGGGTGGGTGGGGTCCTTGGTGCACTCTGAACTCGGTGGTTTCCTTGCAGACATTTCGTTACCCAACTAGGTAACATTATCAGTGCTAGAAGGTAATGGGTGGAGGAGGAAGAGGACCGTGGGGTCCTCGGTGCTCTCTGAACTTGTTGCTTTCCTTGGAGACATTTCATTACCCAGCTAGGTAGCATCACCAGTGCATTGATACTATTACCTAGCTGGGTCATCGAGTCATGAAATCTCTGCAGGAAAACCAACCAAGCTCAGAGAACATCAAGGATCCCACCGCCTCCTCCACTCTGTAAACCCCACTCCCTTGTAGCACTGATGATGTTACCTAGCTGGGTCATGAAACGTCTGCAACAAAAACCACCAAGCTCAGAGAGCGCCAAGGACCCCACAGTTCAACCCTGAGCTATAAAGAGTCTCTTCTGTTGGAATCCTCGTTGGCTCCATTTTCTTTTTTTGTGCCATCTTGCTACAAGAGATGGCGCCCCTAAGGCTGCAAATTCTCCCAGTCAGACGGTCCTCTTGCGCCTTGGTGGACGAGGAACGGCTGAAATCAACCGTGGTTGAGGGCAGAATATAGTTCACGCCGGCAATATTATTATTACTATTATTATTATTGTTGTTGTTGTTGTTGTTGTTGTTGTTATTATTATTATTATTATTATTATTATTATTATTATTATTATTATTATTATTATTATTATAATTTATATACCGCCCTATCTCCCTTACGGGACTCAGGGCAGTGAACAGGTGATAATAAAACCATGATAAATATACACAAGTTTCTGTTGTAAAATCAAATTAAATAACAGGATATATATCCCACTCTGTTCCCTTCTCTTTCTATAGATCGGGTCGGTTGGCAGCTTCCTGCAGTGGAGGTGGATTATCCCGAAGGCCTCGATCGCTTCAAATATTTTGCCAGGTTTTTCCTGGAAGGACAGGTGAGGCCTCCAGCCTTTCTGGGTTAGTGGTCTGAAGGGAAAGGCAGGCACCCTTACACACGCGTGCGCAAACAGAGCTGGAAGCATGTGAGCATTGCAAACAGGGCCGAAAGCTCACGCATGCCACCAATGGGGCCGTTAAGCCCATGCAACGCTCAGGACGGCTCGTGCCTGCACGATACAAACGAAGCCATTAGCGTCCAAACGCCACAAACTGGGCCACTAGTGCCCACACAACACTCGGGACGGCTAGCGCCCGCACGATACAAATAGGGCTGCTAGCGCCTGCACGAAAGCCAGGGTGGTGCTTGTGCGACTGGCGGAGGTGAGTGCACGCACACACACGTCCGCATTGGCCAGCCACTTACGCAGCCCGGTAGCCAACACGCCGTGGCCTGGCAGTGGGGCACGACCCACAGGTTGGGGACCCTTGCTCCATAGTTAATTCTCAACTGATAACAACATTTGGGTCCGGAACCTACGTCACTAAGTGATGCAAGCTTGAATTGAGTCATAATATGATAGGGGAGGGAGGTGGGGCATCCAGTTTTATGACCTTTCTGCTGTGGTCATTAAGCGAATCAAGCTTTCCCCGCTGATTTTGCTAGTGGAAGATAACTGGGAAGATCTCACATGGGAATCCTGCGAGCCCAGGACGCCCCAACTTTTCATAAACGCCGTCATCAGAGTAAGGATTGGTCGTAAGCCACAGTTTTCAGCACCGC
Organism: Protobothrops mucrosquamatus; assembly: GCF_001527695.2. Lineage (NCBI taxonomy): Eukaryota > Metazoa > Chordata > Lepidosauria > Squamata > Viperidae > Protobothrops > Protobothrops mucrosquamatus. The sequence continues at coordinate 18,310 of NW_015386115.1, read as the reverse complement.
CGTAACTTTGAAGGGTTGCTAAACAAAGGGTCATAAAATGAGGCCTGTCTGTATTTCGGCCTCTGCCGTGATCTGCTGCTGAATTCAGACTTTCTCTGAATTCTTAAGCGTTTCACCAACCTCATGCTTGCTAGTAATAATAATAATAATAATAATAATAATAATAATAATAATAATGATGATGATGATGATGATGATGATGATGATGATGTTGGAAGGGACCTTGGAGGTCATCTAGTCCAACCCCCTGCTCAGGCAGGAAAACTTATACCATTTCGGACAAATGGCTGTCCAGTTTTTTCAACTGCAAATACTGTGGTCTCCACCCCGAGGCGGCCATGTTAGCTGCAAATGGGAGATGTAGTCCTGGAACAACTAGAAGGCCACTAATTCCCTACCCTTGGATTTTTAAAAAAAATACAATTTTCCTTTTTCTTTTTCTTTTTTGGACTCTGTTTTGACTTGTATACGAATTAAACGTTAAAAAGTTGGCGATGAGGGATTGAAAAAGCTGTTTGGGGTGTCCGAGCTCACAAACGAGTAGATTAATCATTAGATTAATTTTTTTTTCTAGGTTGTGAAACCGTTGGCGGCCTACAGCCGTTGCCTGCTGTCCAGTCCGGTCACGATGCTAAAGACATGGTCCAAGTAGGTTGCTGACGGTCCTTCCTCTCATTGTATATGAGAGGGTGGTAGAATTAGGGATTCCCCCCCAAAAAAGTCATATCTGTCTTATCCCCAAGTGAACCCTTTTGGCCTTGTTCTCTATCCTTAAGAAGATTCTCTTAAAACAGGGGTAGTCAACCTTGGCTCTTTTATGACTCGTGGACTTCAATTCCCAGAATTCCTGAGCCAGCTTAGCTAACAAGAGCCAAGGTTGACTACCCCTGTCTTAAAACATAGAATCACAGGTCAAGCAGGAGACCTTATATCATCCCGGTCAAGTGGTTGTCCAGTCTATTTTTGAAAAGCTCCAGTGATGGAGCACCCACAACTCCAGGAAGCAATTCCTCCTTCTTTCTCTCAATCTTTCTCAGTCTTTGTATCTCTCAGTCTCTTTCTCTGTCCCTCTCTTTCACTCTCTCTCAACCTCTCTCTTTCTCTCTCAATCTCTGTCATTCTTCCTCTTTCTCTCTCTCTCTCTGTCAATTTTTTCTCTCTCAACCTCTCTGCCTTCATCTCTCTTTCTCTCTCAATCTTTCTCAGTCTCTGTTTCTCTCCCTCAATCTTTTTCTCTCTCTCTTTCACTCTCAACCTCTCTCTCAATCTCTCTGTCTCTCAATTTTTCTCTCAACCTCTCTGTCTTCTTCTCTTTCTCTCTCAATCTTTCTCAGTCTTTCTCTCTCTCAATCTCTCTTTCTCTGTCTCTCTTTCACTCTCTCTCAATCTCTCTCAATCTCTCTGTCTTCCTCTTTCTGTCTCTCCATCTCTCAATTTTTCTCTCTCAGCCTCTCTGCCTTCATCTCTCTTTCTCTCTCAATCTTTCTCAGTCTCTGTTTCTCTCCCTCAATCTCTCTTTCTCTCTCTCTTTCACTCTCAATCTCTCTGTCTCTCAATTTTTCTCTCAACCTCTCTGTCTTCTTCTCTCTTTCTCTCTCAATCTTTCTCAGTCTCTCTCTCTCTCAATCTCTCTTTCTCTGTCTCTCTTTCACTCTCTCTCAACCTCTCTCAATCTCTCTGTCTTCCTCTTTCTCTCCGTCTCTCAATTTTTCTCTCTCAACCTCTCTTTCTTCTCTCTTTCTCTCTCAATCTTTCTCTTTCTCAGTCTCTCTCTCTCTCTCAATCTCTCTTTCGCTCTCTCTCTCTCTCGAAGTGCCATCCATGAGTCCTCAGGCCCACCCTGATAGATCTCACACCTCAACACTGCTTCCCTGGCACCAGCAATTGCGAGCAGCTGGGTGGGAACCAAGTCATGAAGCCTTCTGCCACCTGGCACAGGCTGTCCAGGGGCTCAACCAAGGATGAGTTGCACCCCTCCAGCCAGCCAGGTGGGAGAAAAACATGAGAATCCTTAGTGAAAACACCAACCCACTCCCACCTCCAGCTTTACCCACAATTAAAAACCAGACATTTTAGCCGAAATTCAGAAATGGGAAAGGGAAAATTTCTAATAATCCATTTAAGAAAGAGAAGGACTGTCTTCCTGGCACCCCCATACCAGAGAGCCAGGCTTGGGACCATTTGCTCCCCTGTCGGTGATTGATTAATTTGATTGAAAATTGATTTTATTCACCCCTCTGTATTCATTTTGTGTGTGTGTGTGTGTGTGATATTTCTGCAGACTTCAGCCAAGAACAGAATCTTTGCTTCAAGCGCTCGTTTCTGAAAACATTGATAACCGGGACGCTTTACAGCTGGCCTGGGAGAAAAACCCCAAATGTAAGCTATCCAAGATTTTAATTTTTTTTTAGATTGTTTTTATTTTGCTTATTCTGCCACGAAAGACTTTTTTGTAAGGTTTGATAACCTGCGGTAGTTGGAATCACGATCGCCAGCTAAATTCAATTTAAATTTAAATGTTCCATCACAGCAGACTGACGGGTCGCTCCCTTCTCCAATTTTAATCTTCTCGTTTCAGATTTGCTGGCTGAATATTGCCAGTGGGTTCCGAAAGCGACCCACGAGGAAATTGCTAAAATTTGGCCTCCGGTGCATTGAGGCAGTGAATGTTTGAGCCAGGAACTCTCAAAGCTTGTGTTCTTTCCAAAAATGCCATGAAGACTCTCCTGGGAAGAAGCCAGAGCCGTAACTGCACAAAGAACGAGGAGACAAATTCAGCCTTTCTATGTTTGTCATCCCAAAGAGCAACCAACACGTGACCCGCTGAGTAGCAACATATGTGACGTTTCTGACCTGCAAAAAAAATCATAATCCTGCAGTTGTTCATTTTGGGTTGGGCTGAAGGCAGTCCAGTGAACAAGAAAATGTCAGATCCTTTTGTACAAAAGAAATGAAATGTTTCTCAACCTTGGCAACTTTAAGGAGGGTGGACTTCAACTCCCAGAATCCCCCAGGGTCTGGCTTCCCTTGAGAATAGATTCTATGGTTGCCGAAACTAATCCAGTATTTCTCAACCGTGGCAACTTTAAAGATTTGGACTTCAATTCCCAGAATTCCCCAGGGTCTGGCTTTTCTTGAGAACAGACTCTATGGTTGCTGGAACTAATCCAATATTTCTCAACCTGAGCTATTTTAAGAGGTTTAGACTTCAATTCCCAGAATTCCCCAGCTGGCAAAGTTTGAAAAACCCTGGACTATAGTTGCAAGAATCTCACATTCCATTAAGCAGCGTTTACTTTAATCCTGTTTTTTTCTGGCTAAGCCACAGTCATTAACGTTTTCACCCGCAAACCCAGAAACTATGCTTAGATATACATCCCAGTAGGTTGGTTCACACAAACACCCTGAGCCACAAACATAAAGATTTAGCAGAGTAGAGCATACATGCCCTTCACACGTTTCAACCACATGAATAGAATAGAATAGAATAGAATAGAATAGAATAGAATAGAATAGAATAGGAAAAAGAATAGAATAGAATAAGGAATAGGAAAAAGAATACGATAGGATAGGATAGGGGATAGGAAAAAATAGAATAGAATATGGAATTAGAATAGAATAATGATAGAATAGAATAGAATAGAATAGAATAGAATAGAATAGAATAGAATAGAATAGAATAGAATAGAACTGAAAGGGACCTTGGGGGTCTTCTAGTCCAGCCCCCCGTTCGAGCAGGAGAACCTATGCCCTTTCAGACTATCCAATCCAGTCTCTTAAAAACCTCCATTGTTGGAGCACCCATGATTTCTGGAGGCAAGCTGTTCCACTGGTTAATTGTCCTCGCTGTTAGGAAGTTTCTCCTTAATTCCAGGTTGCTTCTCTCCTTGACTAGTTTCCATCCATTGTTTCTTGTCCTACCTTCTAGGGCCTCTTCTTTGTGGCCAACCTCTCAAATACTGGAATATTCCTATCATGTCTCCCCTATTTCTTCTTTTCTTTAGACTAGCCAAACCCAAGTCCTGCAGCCGTTCTTCGTATGTTTTGGTCTCCAGGCCTTGGATCATCTTAGTTGCTCTTCTCTGAACTTTTTCCAAGGTCTCAACATCTTTTTTGTAGTATGGTGACCAAAACTACCTGCAGCTCTTTCAGGTTTTGTAGAAATGAATGTCAAGAAATGGAATACTCTTAATATGCCGCTACTTGAAAGGAAAAAAAAAAGTTTTGAGTCTCTTTGCACCTGTTTCTTTGCCTTTAAAGCCTTCGGATGCGAATCGTGGCATTTTCGGTTCACGATCACAGCAATTTGTAAATATAACAGCTGAATGAACAGTTGCCGTCCGAGTTGGCTTGTTTATTTTCCTTTGTTTAGACATCGGCGTGTTTTAATTTGAAATGCCTGTGGCTGGCGCAACCAGCAGATTTTTTTCTTTTGCAGAGATGATTGCATTCTGCCCCAATTGCAGTTGTGAAAATGTCCACGCAACAACTCTTGGGTTTTTGAATTTGATCGTCCAGTTGGAAAGAACGTAGTAGAGTGGATTTGGGTGGTATCCGGTGCCCCTTGCAAAAAAAAATGAATTTTCAAATATAAGAAGACAGTGGCCTTGGGGGGGGGGCAAATCTCCTAAATTTTTCAACACCTCTGGCCTTAAAAATCCCCTATAATAATTATTTTGAAAAACGACTGGAGCATTTCCGTGTTTGTATTGGGTTATTATCCAAAGGGTTTTCTGAAATAAATTGTTTTTCTTCCAGTCCACTGGTTTAGCCAGTCCATGGCCGATACGGTGTTATATATTCATTTACTGACATTCCTGGTCGGAATGTCAACTGGGAAAGTCGGAACTGGCAATCCCAAGACCCCGGGATTCTGCAACCATCGTAAATGCCAGAATCTCTTGTTACTAAGCAGTGCTAATATTAAGTGAGTCATGCCTCATTTTACAACTTTTTTGCCACCGTTGTTTAGCGGATGACTGCGGTTGTTAACTAAATCATGTTAAGCGAGTCGAGCTTCCCCCCCCCCCGCGCCCCCATTCACACAGCTGCTGGGAAGGTTGCAGATGGTGATCCCTTGACCCCAGGATTCTGCAGCATCGTAAATACATGCCAGTTGCCAAGTGCCCAGATTTTGATCCCAGGAATGTGGGGATGCTGCAACGGTTGTAAGTGCGAGAACCAGTCATAAGTCACTTTTTTCAGTGCTGTAGTAACCTGAGCAGTCACTAAATTAATGCTAAGTTGAGAACTACCTATGCTGGGATGCAAAAGAAGCTGGAATGGAATAGAATAGAATAGAAAAGAAAAAAGAAAATATGGAATAGAATAGAATAGAAAATATGGAATAGAATAGAATATGGGGAATAGAATAGAAAATATGGAATAGAATAGAGTATGGAGAATAGAATAGAAAATATGGAATAGAATAGAGTATGGAGAATAGAATAGAAAATATGGAATAGAATAGAATATGGGGAATAGAATTATAGAATAGAATAGAATAGAAAATATGGAATAGAATATGGGAAATAGAATAGAATAGAATATGGGAAATAGAATGGAATAGAATAGAAAAGAAAAAAATATGTAGAATAGAATAGAAAATATAGAATAGAATAGAATCGAATATGGGGAATAGTATAGAATAGAATATGGAGAATAGAATAGAAAATATAGAATAGAATATGGGGAATAGTATAGAATAGAATAGAAAATATGGAATAGAATAGAATATGGGAAATAGAATAGAATAGAAAATATGGAATAGAATAGAATATGGGAAATAGAATAGAATAGAATATGGGAAATAGAATGGAATAGAATAGAATAGAAAATATGGAATAGAATAGAATACTTTGTCATTTTAAATGCACACGAATCGGCATACATTAAAATGAAATTTCATTGCATTCAGCTCTCAAAAGGGTAACCACATAAACTACATAAATATGACCAAAACAATTGCATATACCCACATATATTCTATATACGTGATTATGTTCTATACCTTAGCTGAATAGCAGACATCCATTTGTCTTGCATGGTGCATGGGCAAAGGGGTTGGACTAGACGACCTCCAGGGTTCCTTCCAGCCCTGGGATTCTACGATTTGCATTTGCAAACATTGAATGGGATGCGGGGGGAGAAAAAAAACCTGGAGATGCCGGGGATTGAACCCGGGGCCTCATACATGCAAAGCATGCGCTCTACCACTGAGCTACATCCCCTTCCTGTGCCAGACGGTTCCAGCGGGAAGTACAAAGCTCCCTTTATTTTCTCCCCCTTTGCAGAAATATTCTCTTTTTTCCCCTTCTTTTGATGTCCCGCTTCTCCACGCAGACAGAAACGCCTCCCCGTCAATCCTGGAAGTTGTGAGCCGCACAAGGAAGGGGAAAGGCGCTTCTCCCTTTGAGTGCAATTCTACACACACACACACAAACACACCCCACTTTGGGACGGGCCAAGGGGGCTAATTAGCCACAGCTGCAAGTTTTGGGGGAATCCAGGATTTGGCCCTGCTTCGGGAGGCTTATCGTCTTCCTCTTTGGGGAGCAGGACCCCCAAAGCAAGCGGTGTGTTTTATTTTATTTTATTATTTTATGTTTTATTTTATTTATTTTATTTTATTTGAAACGAAGAGGGAGGGGAGAAGGAAGGAAGGAAGGAAGGAAGGAAGGAAGGAAGGAAGGAAGGAAGGAAGGAAGGAAGGAAGGAAGGAAGGA
>NW_015386115.1:9580-11388 GCF_001527695.2 Protobothrops mucrosquamatus | reverse complement strand
AAGGAAAGAAGGAAAGAAGGAAAGACAAGGAAGGAAGGAAGGAAGGAAAGACAAGGAAGGAAGGAAGGAAGGAAAGACAAGGAAGGAAGGAAGGAAGGAAAGACAAGGAAAGAAGGAAAGACAAGGAAGGAAGGAAGGAAGGAAGGAAGGAAGGAAGGAAGGAAGGAAGGAAAGACAAGGAAGGAAGGAAGGAAAGAAGGAAAGACAAGGAAGGAAGGAAGGAAGGAAGGAAGGAAGGAGGTTGGGACCAGCACCTTTAACTGGGCTGTTTCGGAATGCTGCGCTCGGGTCCTTCCTCGTTAGTATAGTGGTAAGTATCCCCGCCTGTCACGCGGGAGACCGGGGTTCGATTCCCCGACGGGGAGACCTCACAACTTTTTTTTTTTTTTTTAAATAAAATAAATTCCAGAAAGAAGCCCAAATCCCTAACCAAACCATGCTTTCTTTTCTCTTCATTCCACCCCAGCAAAAAGAGATTCTTTTTTTTTTTTACCCTTGATTGGATTCTGTGACTTTGGCATCTTAGGCTCCTTTGCTCTTTCATTCATTCATCCGTTTGTTTGATACAGCCCTCCATCTCCCGCAGGTGACCCGAGGCGGCTTACAATGAAACAGGTACAATGGATCGGATAAAAAAAAAAAGAAAGAAACCTAACATGCAACCCTGCCTGTTCTCCAGAGAAGATGGCAGGGGGGGAGGCTACAAGATTTCTGCACCCCTCCAGCTGTCTAGAGGCTAATGTAACCCCCTCCCTAGCAAATCCAGGGGTGCTCCTTTTGAAGAAAAGGGGGGAGTTATAATTCACTGGGGCAGGTTGCAATTTGCAAAGAAAAAAAAGAGGGCGGCGACGGCGCCTTGAAAGGAAGAACGAAGAAGGAGGATGACATCAGCCGAAATAGCTCAGTTGGGAGAGCGTTAGACTGAAGATCTAAAGGTCCCTGGTTCGATCCCGGGTTTCGGCAGATACTTTTTTTTCTTTTTTGGGGTGTGTGTGTGTATGTGTGTGTGTGTGGTGTTTGCAAACTCTTTTTTTTTTTTTTTGGCGTGGCACCCTGGAAAGAAGCCAAAAGGAAGCAGGACCCCCATCCAAGCCCCTTCAGCTGAGGTTTTGTGTGTGTGTATATGTGTGTGTGTGTGTGTGTGTGTGTTTTGCAAAGGATGCAAAGTTGCATGGGCTGCTGATGCTCGCTCCCGTCTGCTTGAGTCTCTTGCACGAGATTCTTGCCTAGGAAACGTGTGGAAGGGGGACCCTTGGCTTAAGGCAGAGGGGTCTTCCAACTTGGCCCTTTGATTGATGACTGGTGGACTTCAACTCCCAGAATTCCTCAGCCAGCTTGCCTGGCTGAGGAATTCTGGGAGTTGAAGTCCACCAGTCATCAATCAAAGGGCCAAGTTGGAAGACCCCTCTGGCTTAACGTGTCCCAGAAGTTGACTCTGCTTTGCCTCCAAGGAGGGTGACTGGAACCCTCCGAAAAGGCTCCTCCTCGTTAGTATAGTGGTAAGTATCCCCGCCTGTCACGCGGGAGACCGGGGTTCGATTCCCCGACGGGGAGGCCTGCAATCTTTTATTTGATTTTTATTTGTAAAAGTAATTTTTTTTTTCTTCTGCAAAAATCCAAGCGTTGGGAAACGCCGCCGCCTTTTTTGGCTTGGATTGATGCAATAGCGGCAGACACCTCCAAGGAAGATTTAAGCAGAAAGTTGCAATGGGGGTAGAGTGGGGCAGCCCCTTTTGCAGACTTGGCTTATTATGGGGAAAGCTCTGGCCTTGCTGGAGAAAGGGAGTGGGGAGGCTGCCATTTTGCCC
>NW_015386115.1:3718-9564 GCF_001527695.2 Protobothrops mucrosquamatus | reverse complement strand
CAAAAATCCAAGCGTTGGGAAACGCCGCCGCCTTTTTTGGCTTGGATTGATGCAATAGCGGCAGACACCTCCAAGGAAGATTTAAGCAGAAAGTTGCAATGGGGGTAGAGTGGGGCAGCCCCTTTTGCAGACTTGGCTTATTATGGGGAAAGCTCTGGCCTTGCTGGAGAAAGGGAGTGGGGAGGCTGCCATTTTGCCCCAAATGAGGCCAGTTTCTCAACCTCAACCCCATTTTTAAGAAGGGTGGGACTTCAATTCCCAGAATTCCCTAGCCTGCAAATGTTTATTCCAGGAGCGTGTTGGCTGGGGAATTCTGGGAGTTGAAGTCCATCCTTCTCTTAAAGTGGCCAAGGTTGAGAAACATGGAGGAATCCTGCAGTTGGCCTTCACTCTTTATTTCCCTCTTTCTTCCTCTCTTATCCGCCCATTCCGTCTTAGCCAAGAAATCCACCCCGGGTTTTCACTCCAACCGAGTCTCTCTGCCACTCAGGCGTTTATTTTTCTCTTCGCCGAGCTTCGAACCTTTTATCCTTCCGCCGCCCCATTCCACAGAAGGCGGGGCTCACTCCCTGCTCACGCCCCTTCTGACTTCCCGCAGCCCTATTGGCTAAACGGGAGGCCGCGTGCGCCCGAACGAAAAATAATCCCTCCCTTTCTGCTTGGCGGAGGGATCCAAGTGCGACGCCTATATAAAAGGCCGCCGCAGCCGGGTGCGCAGTTAGACCTAAGTCGCCTCTTGCTTGTTTGAATTTGTTGCTGTCTGCTAGGGCCCACTCGAGCTCCGCCGTAAGCCTTTATTGTTAAATTTATGTCTTGTAGTGGTATTTCTCTTATGTTTTCTGTTAATTTTAGTCTGAGGGGAGGGGTGGCTTTCCTTGAATGAGCCTTATTTTGAAGTTGGGGGTGGGGAGCCTCGCTTCTGAGGGGGAAGGAAACTGCGTAGACGGGACGCGCGGGTTTTGACAGGTCGCCCCTCCGTGGCGGCGTCGGCCGAGGGGGGTAAAAAGGCTATTTTTTTTTTAATTAAAACGGAGAGAAGGGAGGGGAGGAGGAAGGCCTCAACGGCTCTTAAGTCAGCCGCGACCCAAAATGGCCGCCCCGGAAGCTGGACAGGGAGAATCAGCGAGTCCCCGCCCACACGCCTGTGACGTCTCCATTCTGACGTCGCGCGCCCTTAGCTCCGCCCCCGACCCAAGGCCTCCAGTGCGCACGCGCGCTTTCTCTCCGCTTTGCTCTTTCATTCTCGGCCCGAGAAGCGACGGAGGCTGGTAAAGGAGGTCGGGGGCCGTGCAGGTCTTCTCCCTTCGGACCTTGCCAGATTTTTTTTTTAGGGGGGGGGATTGATAGGGAATGAAAGCCAATGCACCTCGGGAAGGCTCGCTTGGGCGTAAAAGCAGGGTGGGAGAGGGGGTTCCGAAGGTCATCTAGTCGTGGCCTCTGCGGCATGCTGGAGAAGCCAGGAGACCATCCTTGGAAGGTGGAGGTTACTTTTCAGGACCTCCCAGGAAAGAACATGTAGTCTGGATAGATAGACTGCATTTCTGCTGGGTAAATTACTCTTTATTGGTTTAATGGGGGTTAGCCGGTGGTCCAGCTCCAGCAGTGTGAATCTGGGGATTGCACAGTAAGAAGAGAACTATGGAGGTCCTGTCATGGAGTTTTCCTTGTGTTTAAATCAGGTGTCTCCCAAACTTGGCCACTTTAAGACTTGTGGGATTGAATTCCCAGAATTCCTCAGCCAACCAGAAGTTTCCAAGTATGGAGATGCCTGGTTTAAATCAGTGTTAAGACGTTGCACCGTGACATTGAAAATGACCTCTTTAAACACAGTTGAGAGTTACTAACTGGATTGATGTGGTGTGTTTCCCTCCTTCCCCGTTGCAGAGAAAATGCAGATCTTTGTGAAGACTTTGACCGGGAAAACCATCACCCTAGAGGTGGAGCCCAGCGACACCATTGAGAATGTCAAGGCCAAGATCCAGGACAAGGAAGGCATTCCTCCCGACCAGCAGAGGCTGATCTTTGCTGGCAAACAGCTGGAAGATGGCCGCACTCTCTCAGATTACAACATCCAGAAGGAGTCCACCCTCCATCTTGTCCTGCGTCTGAGGGGCGGCATGCAGATCTTTGTAAAGACCTTGACCGGGAAAACCATCACCCTGGAGGTGGAGCCCAGTGACACCATTGAGAATGTCAAGGCCAAGATCCAGGACAAGGAAGGCATTCCTCCCGACCAGCAGAGGCTGATCTTTGCTGGCAAACAGCTGGAAGATGGCCGCACCCTCTCCGACTACAACATCCAGAAGGAGTCCACCCTCCATCTTGTCCTGCGTCTGAGGGGTGGGATGCAGATCTTTGTGAAGACCTTGACCGGGAAAACCATCACCCTAGAGGTGGAACCCAGTGACACCATTGAGAACGTCAAGGCCAAGATCCAGGACAAGGAAGGCATTCCTCCCGATCAACAGAGGCTGATCTTTGCCGGCAAACAGCTGGAAGATGGCCGCACACTCTCCGACTACAACATCCAGAAGGAGTCCACCCTCCATCTTGTCCTGCGTCTGAGAGGTGGGATGCAGATCTTTGTGAAGACCTTGACTGGCAAAACCATAACTCTTGAGGTGGAACCCAGTGACACCATTGAGAATGTCAAGGCCAAGATCCAGGACAAGGAAGGCATTCCTCCCGACCAGCAGAGGCTGATCTTTGCTGGCAAACAGCTGGAAGATGGCCGCACACTCTCAGACTACAACATCCAGAAGGAGTCCACCCTCCATCTTGTCCTGCGTCTGAGGGGCGGCATGCAGATCTTTGTAAAGACCTTGACCGGGAAAACCATCACCCTAGAGGTGGAGCCCAGTGACACCATTGAAAACGTCAAGGCCAAGATCCAGGACAAGGAAGGCATTCCTCCTGACCAGCAGAGGCTGATCTTTGCCGGCAAACAGCTGGAAGATGGCCGCACCCTCTCCGACTACAACATCCAGAAGGAGTCCACCCTCCATCTTGTCCTGCGTCTGAGGGGTGGGATGCAGATCTTTGTAAAGACCTTGACCGGGAAAACCATCACCTTGGAGGTGGAGCCCAGTGACACCATTGAGAACGTCAAGGCCAAGATCCAGGACAAGGAAGGCATTCCTCCCGACCAGCAGAGGCTGATCTTTGCTGGCAAACAGCTGGAAGATGGCCGCACACTCTCCGACTACAACATCCAGAAGGAGTCCACCCTCCATCTTGTCCTGCGTCTGAGAGGTGGGATGCAGATCTTTGTGAAGACCTTGACCGGGAAAACCATCACCCTGGAGGTGGAACCCAGTGACACCATTGAGAATGTCAAGGCCAAGATCCAGGACAAGGAAGGCATTCCTCCTGACCAGCAGAGGCTGATCTTTGCCGGCAAACAGCTGGAAGATGGCCGCACGCTCTCCGACTACAACATCCAGAAGGAGTCCACCCTCCACCTGGTCCTGCGTCTGAGGGGTGGGATGCAGATCTTTGTAAAGACCTTGACCGGGAAAACCATCACCCTGGAGGTGGAACCCAGTGACACCATTGAGAACGTCAAGGCCAAGATCCAGGACAAGGAAGGCATTCCTCCCGATCAACAGAGGCTGATCTTTGCTGGCAAACAGCTGGAAGATGGCCGCACACTCTCCGACTACAACATCCAGAAGGAGTCCACTCTCCACCTGGTCCTGCGTCTGAGAGGTGGGATGCAGATCTTTGTGAAGACCTTGACCGGGAAAACCATCACCCTGGAGGTGGAACCCAGTGACACCATTGAGAACGTCAAGGCCAAGATCCAGGACAAGGAAGGCATTCCTCCCGACCAGCAGAGGCTGATCTTTGCTGGCAAACAGCTGGAAGATGGCCGCACACTCTCCGACTACAACATCCAGAAGGAGTCCACTCTCCACCTGGTCCTGCGTCTGAGAGGTGGGATGCAGATCTTTGTGAAGACCTTGACTGGCAAAACCATAACTCTTGAGGTGGAACCCAGTGACACCATTGAGAACGTCAAGGCCAAGATCCAGGACAAGGAAGGCATTCCTCCCGACCAGCAGAGGCTGATCTTTGCTGGCAAACAGCTGGAAGATGGCCGCACACTCTCCGACTACAACATCCAGAAGGAGTCCACTCTCCACCTGGTCCTGCGTCTGAGGGGTGGTTTTTAAACTTTCTGCTTCGCTTACAACCTTTGAAGTAAACTTCACTGCACTTTGTTTCAATAAAGCTGTTGGGATTCCCGATTGTCTTTGTGGATTATTTGAATAAGTTGTGTACAAGTATAAACAATGGAGCAACGAGGGCGGAATGAAAACGCTCATTTAGGAAATGAGGCAAACACTTAAAAGGAAGGTGGTTAGATTTAAGATGCTTTGTCAAAGCTTAACAAAGTACGTTGAGTCACGTATGCTAAGCAAGTAAATAATGACTCAGAAATCACAAAAGTAAAAATAACGCCTGAAAGCCTTTGCTTCAGCCTCCGAGTCTGAAGATACACATTTTCTAGCATATTACAAAAAGGATAGGAAATGGTAAGACTACCTGGTACCAATGTTCATTCTGGGGGCTTGAGTGACTTAATTCAGTTAAGGGTAAAGAAACTCGCTTTCGTCATCTTCCCATTTGGGAATATTCCAGCATTTCCTATAATGGATTAGCATCAGAGGTCCCCAACCTTTTGGGCACAAGGGACCGGTTCCATGGAGAGAGGTTTATCCGTGGACTTGTTGCGAAGTCATGTCCGACCCATCACGACCCCATGGACCACGTTCCTCCAGGCCTTCCTGTCCTCTAGCATCTTCTGGAGTCCATTTAAGCTCACGCCTCCTGCTTCAGGGACTCCATCCAGCCACCTCATTCTCTGTCGTCCCCTTCTTCTCTTGCCCTCCATCTTTGCCAACATTAGGCTCTTCTCCAGTGAGTCCTCATTAGGTGGCCAAAGTACTTGAGTTTCAAAGTCAGGATCTGGCCTTCTAAAGAGCAGTCAGGGTTGATCTCCTCTAGGACTGACCGGTTGGATCGCCTTGCAGTCCAGGGGACTCGCAGGACTCTTCTCCAGCACCAGAGTTCAAAGGCCGTGTGTTTCACGTGGGTTAAACCACACTGCCTCTTTTAGCATCGTGTTCGGGGACAGACTGCTTTGTGGACAGTACAGGCCGTTGTGTTACCACTGGCGGATTTCAGGGAAACGGCAACACTGTTCGGCAAAGGTAAACAAGTTGTGGCGTGTAAACAAGTTGCCTCGCTGTGCTTTATCCACACAGAGTCCTTTAGCTGAGATAAATATATACACATCACTGCAGGTAGAGCTTCTAACTTATAACAGTTCATTTAGTGACCGTTCAAAACGACCAGGGCACTGAGGAAAGCGACGGATGGCCGTTTTTCACACTTATGACGGTTGCAGCATCCCGATGGTCAGGGGATTTACATTCGGACACTTCAGGATCTGGCCTTCTAAAGAGCAGTCGGGGTTGATCTCTAGGACTGACCGGTAGCTCAGGGGTAGGCAACTTTTGCTCTTTTATGACTGGTGGACTTCAACTCCCAGAATTCCTGAGCCAGCCACGCTGAGGGGAAAGGGAGAGGTTTCCAAGCTGAGCCATGCTTGGCTCAGGAATTCTGGGAGTTGAAGTCCACAAGTCATAAAAGAGCCAAGGTGGCCTACCCCTGGGCTAGCCCTAAAGGTAAAAGATGGCTACATTTCCATCTGTTGTCAATGCAAAAACATCCGATGTTAGCAGCGTTGACAACTTATCCTGACCAATACAAGGGGAGTTGTGCAGACCGATTCCTTGGAGAGGAACCACAATCCCCGCTGGCCAAACCCACACTTCCTT
>NW_015386115.1:0-2072 GCF_001527695.2 Protobothrops mucrosquamatus | reverse complement strand
TCCTTCCTTCTTTCTTTCCTTCCTTCCTTCTTTCCTTCCTTCCTTCCTTCCTTCCTTCCTTCCTTCCTTCCTTCCTTCTGTCCTTCCTTCTTTCTTTCCTTCTTTCTTTCCTTCCTTCTTTCCTTCTTTCCTTCTTTCTTTCCTTCCTCAGGGGAGCCAATCCTAGTTTACACAATGCGTTCATCCATTCCTTTTCATGGGATAAACAGGCTTATCTCTGCGTTTTTCTCCTTTCTTCATCATCTACCTGCTCCCTGGTTAATCTTTGGACTGTAGGTAGTCCTCGACCTTACGACCACAATTTGAGCCACAGTCTCCATTGCTTCTTTCCTTCCTTTCCATCTCTCTTTCTTTTTCCTTCCTTCTTCCCTTCCTTCCTTTCCTTCCTTCCTTCCTTCCTTTTTTCCTTCCTTCCTTCCTTCCTTCTTTCTTTCTTTCCTTCTTTCTTTCTTTCCTTCCTTCCTTTCCTTCCTTCCTTCCCTTCCTTCCTTCCTTCCTTCCTTCCTTCTTTCTTTCCTTCTTTCTTTCCTTCTTTCTTTCCTTCTTTCCTTTCCTTTCCTTGCCTTTTCTTTCTTTTTTTCCTTCTTTCCTTTTTCCTTCTTCTTTCCTTCCTTCTTTCCTTCTTTCTTTTTCTCTCTGGTCTCTTTCTCCAGGTCCTTTAGTCCAGGTTCTCTTCCTGCCACTCCGGCGAGGTAGGCTAGGAACTCTCCTTTGCCATCCGAATTTGGTTTATCCTTGGCCAAATGTTTGCTTTTCTGTGTTTGCAAAGATGGGTAAATATTCTGGTCTTGGCCGCTGCTAAAGCTTCTTTCTGTCTTGTCGCTCTTCTCCTTTCCCAAATCCAGGGGTTTCTTTTTTAAAAAACAAGTTGGCTCAGCGTCTGGACGCTTCAAAAAGAGGCAACACACCCACAAAAACACAGAGACATGCAGACAGAGACACGTAGATGCTCACCACACCTTTTCCCCACTTAGAACTTGTGGTGCTAAGGTGCTAAAAATATTATTTTATACAATTGTGCCTTTTTAATCTCTTTTCTGGGCCTTTGGTGTGTATTCCCGTGGTTGAGCATGCCTGAGATCGGTTTTATAACAACGACAAATCAGAATAGAGTTGGAAGGGCCCTTGGAGGTCTTCTAGTCCAACCCCCTGCTCAAGCAGGAGATCCTATACCATTTTAGATAGGTGGCTGTCCAGTCATTTCTTAAAAACCTCCAGTGATGGAGAACTCACGATTTCTGGTGGCAAGCTGTTCCACTGGTTAATTGTTCTCAATCAGAATAGCGCTGGAAGGGACCTTGGAGGTCTTCTAGTCCAGCCCCCTGCTCAAGCAGGAGAACCTATACCGTTTCAGACAAGTGACTGTCCAGCCTCTTCTTAAAGACCTCCAGTGATGGAGCACCCACGATTTCTGGTGGTAAGCTGTTCCACTGGTTAACTGTCCTCACTGTCAAGAAGTTTCTCCTTAATTCCAGATTGCTTCTCTCCTTGATCAGTTTCCAACCGTTGTTTCTTGTCCTGCCTTTCAGATGCTTTGGAGAATAATTTGGTCCCCACTCCTTTGTGGCAGCCCCTCAGATACTGGAATGCTGCTATCATGTCCCCCCCTAGTCCTTCTTTTATCTAGACAGGCCATACCCAATTATTTTATGCATAAGGGCTGCAGGTGGACATAAAAAAAAACTTTGCAATTTTAGTGCTGAATTTTAGGGACTGGGTATATCCATCGCTTGTTCTATTGCAGATTATTCCTCAAGGTTTGCCAAACAGGACCACAATTAGGCATCCGTGCAGGTGCAATTTTGAGCCTACAATAGGAAGAAAGCTTCCTATATTGGGACTGGAATTTCCATTGCTAAGCAAGGCAAGTTGCTAAGCGTGTCGCACCCCAAATTTACCACCTCTTTGCCATGATGGTTGCTCGGTGAATCCCTGAAGTTAAGGCGGACTTTGTTTTGCCAACAGATTGGCAAACTTAATAATAATAATAAAGTTGGAAGGGACCTTGGAGGTCATCGAGTCCAACCCCCTGCTCAGGCAGGAACCCTACACCATTTCAGACAAACGGCTGT
>NW_015386114.1:707388-715323 GCF_001527695.2 Protobothrops mucrosquamatus | reverse complement strand
TCAGCCATGGAGGTCCCAAAGTTGCTTTTTCAAAATAAGACTACTCCATGTCAGAAGTGAAGAAGCTTCTTGGATGAGAAACGAAATGTCTTTGAGGAAAAAACAAGAAAGTCCAGTTGCCTTTTGAAAAAAACACCTTTGGATTTAGAAGAGGCGGTTCCATTTTTAGGCGGCCGATGGCTCAACTGTCTTTGGCACGGATGTTGATGAAGGTGATAAAATCAGAGAAGCTTGACAAAAGTATCCAGTGTCAGTAGAGGAAATGTTTGCCAAGCTCCGTGTAGCAGTCTTATAGCTTAGATGTCAAAACATAAATGACTTCTGGTTTAGGAATGAGACTAATCCACAGCCAAGAGGGGCTGGAATGCCTAATAGGCCTGAGATCTGGGTATTTCTAAATCATACGTTGCATGCCTGAAGTACCAACTTTTAGCTTCTAGATCACACGTGGTTGGCTACCTTTTGTCTAGACAGGCCCTTAGTCTGACCTAGCTGGTTTTGTCTTCTGTTCCTCATTTGCCCCAAAGGTGCTTTTTCCAGAGGCAACTGGACTTTGTTTTTCATTGAAGATGTTTCGCTTCTCATCCAAGAAGCTTCTTAAGTTCTTAAGACTGAATGGTGGAGGATGGAAGGAGTTATACTCCTTGCAGAATATAAATCCTCCCATCCTCCACCATTCAGTCAGAACTGAAGAAGCTTCTTGGATGAGAAGCAAAAGGAAAAACAAAGGGAGTCCAGTTGCCTTTGGAAAAAGCGCCTTTGGGACAACCATGACTGAGAATCTCCATAGACATTTAGCTGTTCCTCACTTGGTACACAACCTATGGAATTTGACATCGTTATTTAGATAGATTTCATGAGATGTGTTATTTAGGTAGCTTAAATTAGATAAATTAATGGATGAGAAGGCCAACAGTGGCTGTTAGTTTGATTGGTTGATCCCAAATTGCAAGATGCATGCTCGAAATCCCAGTTGCTAGGGAACAACAGTTGAACTATCAACTTTCTTTCCATGTTTGTGAGCTTTTCAAACACACTTGGTTGCCCCCTTGTGTTACACACAAAACAGTGCTAGATTGTTTAGATGTCCTCGTTCTTTCCAAAGACCACTATTTGATGGGCTCCCCAGAAAGTACTCTGTAGAATGGAGTTTACCAACCTAGTTCTCCCCAGATGTTTAAAAGAGGACTTCTGCAATTCTTGGGAGAAATCAAGTTGCCAATTTGTACCCTGTAGTTTAGAAGCATTTCAATGGTTCATCAGAATTCTTGATATTTCTTGCAAGAGGTTTACTGTAGTTGAAGGAAGTGTGTAGAATATCTAACACAGAGTGTCCAATTTTAGCAAATTTAAGACTTATGTACTTCAACTCCCAGAATTCCCCAGCCAACAGGGCTAGCTGGGAAATTCTGGAAGTTGAAATCCACAAGTCTTAAAAGTTGCCCAGGTTGGACACTCCTGTGTTAAAGGTTGGACATCCTTGGTCTAACATTGTAGCTTAGATGGATACTGTTTCTTTAATCAAGTTTAAGGCATAGGGGATTGTCCAAAACCTATTTTCTTAAGCTGGTGTCCTTCTGATTTGTTAAATTACTGCTTCCAAAATTAGGGTTAGCCAACTAGCATAGAGAAAGATTTGTTTAAAACTTTGAATCTTATTTGGGTTCTTGGTTTGGGGTGGGGGTGGGGTAAATTTAGTGCATACCAACAGTTATTTCCCAAAATAGGATCATTTCAAGCCCATTTCGCATAGCTCCAAAAAAAAAAAGAGAGAGAGATTTTTGGAATAATATCCTGAGCATTTTTCCAGCCTGGCTTGGCTCTGTTCAAAATGTGTGATTTTGTCATTCATAGCCAAAATCAGTCAATCCTTCATTCTCTCTCTCTCTCTCTTTCTCTTTCTGGGATACAACCGATATAAAATTATATTTCAGCATCAGGGTGATGACAAAAGCACCTTGGCAGGATTTAATCACACACAAATCTTTCCCATTTCAGCAGCTTCTAGGGGAAAAAAATATACTCATCCTTGTTTAAGGGATCCTGAGATGAAACCCATGAAATTCATTCTGTCACATTTTCCCCAAAGAAATATTCTTTACTGTTTTGTTGGCTATTCCAATCTCTCTGTTCCATTGCTGGACAAAGGACCAGCAGAGGTTTCTTATGCAATGCCAATGAAAGAGGCAGATCTCTTCAAATCCATCAAGTTTTTTTCCAACCTGCCTCGCCAGATGGGGTGTTGATTGATGGAAAGGGCAAGAAAAAAATGCAATTTTCCAACTTGGGGCCCAGCTGCTTATATCCACATGCACCCAAGTGAGTCACCCCACCTCTGTTTAACCCAGTAAGAGTCCCACTGCAGAAACCAACGAGATGACTTACGTCGGCCAAGGTTACTTTTCGTGATCTAGCTGCAAAATGTGAATTCCAAACTGCTTTTTTCAAACTTCCAGATGAATTTTGTCAGCCTATTCACCCTTCACGACACACCCGTCTCCAATTAACAGAAGATACCCAAGCAAGCTTTGGAGCTTGCGTTCAGATAGGAAAAGGACACATGACATTGTACCAAAATGCAAGGATTTTGTGATGACAAAAGAGGACTTTCGGAAAGAGAGTTGTTTGTAGAATATGAGGCAAAATATATTTTCAAAAGGGAAGTAATTTTTTTCCACACCCAAGTTGAAGACATCTCCATCAGTCCTCCAGTGAGCAAAAAATGAGACCACCATGCAATTTACTGCTCTATTATTTATATCAGATAATTATATATGGAATTATCACTGTTTACTCTTTGATTGATATATATATGGCTTTTTCTTTGTTGTATTTCTTTTATTTTTTTGTCAAAGCACTTTTTAGAGGTTCTTTTCCTTCTCTCTTCTCTTCTTTTTGACAAGGTATATAGTTCTGTTATTATCATTATTCTTTTTTTGTTACTATTTAAAAAGCAATACACATAAATTAAAAAAATGTAATTTGCAGCTTTATTGCCAATCCTTAATGACTATTTTAAGTCAGTGCCAGTTTTCCTTCCAAGATAATGGATGACAAGGCTCAACAGCTTTTATCCAAATGAAGCTACTCCTGGCAATGCAAAAATAAGGGGGAGGGGGGCAATGTTATATTAATGGTTATAGATCTAAGGCCAGCTTGAGTCTATCTCAATCATGAGTTGGGGACAAGAAGGAAGCAACGTGATGGGAACCCAGCAGAAAAAAAGAAAGTGCCAGGAGATGTTTGGATCATGGATTTAGGAGAAGAGCAGGCAGAGCTGGGGGGGAGGAATTAAGTGCATCATTAGTTTAGAATCGTTGCATTCCCACAAGCAGTCCAGGTCCAATCCTTCCTGAATTCCATTGACCTTATCTGGTGCCAGCTTAGCGTTGAACTTTAGTTCACCGGATTCTCTTATAAAGGTTGAAAAAAAATATTGTATGTTGCAATCTAATGGATGGTCCCAATTCTTTATCCACCTGACAACGGCATGGTACAGGTGGAGACATGGTCTCTATCCATCTGGCCTTGTACTTGTGAGGTGTGTATGTGGGGGGGGGTTCAGCTAAGGCATGCATCTGGAGATGTTTCCTGGGTTTCAAACAATGTGGGTATACAGTTGCAGAACTGGCGCAGATGCTAAAATCTCCCCTGCTGTCACATTCACTTACCAATAGGCAGCAGGGTCTGCAGCCCCAGGAAACCATCTCAAAACTTGGGGTTGATCGGAGGTGAAGAACAACCAGGTTGTGTTTAGGTTTGTGCTTCTGAGAGAGTCTCTCCACAAGCTTCCCTCTCTCTCAGTTTTTAAGGATTCCTGCTTATCTCTCCTGTTGAAATCCGACCCTTTTTTTGAGTCATGCCCCTTTCTGTAAAGTCTCCAGGAATCGGGGCAGAATAAGTCTAATAAATAAAAGACTGGCGAGCCAGTCGTTTCGCATTAAGGAAAAAGGAATCCAACAATTTCCTGTCTTCTGTCCTGTGAATCAAGCCACACAAAGAACGAGGGGCATTTTATTTTAACTAGTCTTCTCCAGGGAACAGCCCCTATCTTTATGAGCTACAGGCAGGAAGTATGGGACATCCTCATCTTGAAGGTTTTCCTCTTTGGAGGCAGACTCACGTCTGCTACTGCCCTACGTTAGATTAACTCCAGGGTGTAATCTTGGACCAGCCCTGATAACAAGGAGGCCAGGAAATGAAAAATCCAGCTTCTCTTCTGGGGTGGAAAGAAAGAAGGACGCAGCTTGAAGACGCAATTATCACATCATTTCCCATGAGGAACAGCTCAAGGAATGATGGGTTTTGTTTGAAACTGAATTTATCTGAAAGGTTTTAGGCCAAAAAGGGAGCTTTTCCTTAAGAGAATCTGTCGGGGTGCTCAAGATTCTTGCTTTTATATTTAAAGATGCATGGACTCCTTCACAGCCTCATAGCTTTATCCTGCTGGGGCCATTCCCCCCATCCCTTCAAAAGTTCAAAACATGAGAAAGAAGTATGAGCATTCCTGGCTCCATTGCAGCAATTGGGTGGCCTTCAAAAGTATTTGCTTCTGATCTGATGAAAGGATCTCTGTGTGCAGAGATCCTAATGAGTTGTGTCCAGTATTTAGGAGAATGATTGAGTTGGCCAAGGGATTGAGAGAAATCTCAAGAGATTTCCCATATCGCCAGGTCTCTCCAGACATATGGCACCCCAAACAGACAGAGGGAACCTCAGCTGTACTTCATCCTCTGGAGCAGGGGTCTCCAACTGTAGCAACTTTAAGACTTGTGGACTTCAAGTCCCAGAATAGCTGGCTGAGGAATTCTGGGAGTTAAAGTCCACAAGTCTTAAAGTTGCCAAGGTGGGAGACCCCTGCTCTAGACAATATTATCTCATGTTCTTGCTTTCATTTAGGACCCATCAAGTCCATGTTTCATAAGGGTCTTTTGGCCGTCTTCAGAAGACCTCAGCACCACTAAAATGTTGATGAAGAATGTAGCTATCAAAGAAAACAATATTGCGTAGGAAAGAGTAGCCATAGGGATATAGTCAGCCCACTTGATCATTGCAAAGTCCTTTAAACAGATGCAACAAATTATGCAAAGATCTTTGGGCTTGCATTGGTAAGAAGAAGAAACATGGATGGGATCGGAGAGTACCTGTTTTGCTTTCTGCTAGGTTCATTTTTTGAAAAAAAAAAGACTTCTTTTCTTTCAAAACCCCTTTCTTATGAAGAAATTGGAAAATATTGGTAAGGATTTATCTAAGGTCAAACCAAATCAAGTTCCCCCAGACTAACATGGCTATAATTCCTTTCCATCTGTCTGTCCCCATCTCTTCAAGATAACGAGAGAATGGACGGAAATGCTTTTAACTCTATTGCAACATCAAAAACACGTACGTCATGCGTTTCTTGTTGTTGATTCAATGTGACTGCTTATTGATCATTGTTTCCCTGCATTTCTTGTGGTTTTGAACTGCGTTGCATGCTGGCTGTGTTGCATGCTGCCCCTTCCCCCCCCCCCACTTCAAAGCAGCCTACAAATCTTTCAAGTATTAGCTTTAAAAATGTGTTTTAAAGGAGTGCACGCAAAACGTCCATGGAAATTCTGTATTTGCTTTGGACACGTTTTATTCTGAACCTAGAATTGCACAGCGTAACGGAGTTCCTCCCCACCCATCCACCCACGCAGTGAACCGAGTTAAAGATACTGCAAATTTTGGACCGTGGTGCACAGTGGTTGAAGCTGTTTAAATGAACAACCAACCAAGGACTTTTACGGCAGAACTAGTAAAAGACTGACTTTGTATCATGCATCTTCCCACTGTTGGAGGGGGGGTGGAAAAACCAGCCCCATTTTATTATGCCTTTTGGGATGTCCAATGAAACTGAGAAGAAGTCCAGAAGAGGGAGGGGGGAGGAGAAATAGGGGAAGACTTCAGGGCAAGAAGCCGTGAAGCAAATGGGCAGGAGAGCCGGGCACTTCCACAAAAGGAAAACTGCAGGGACAAAGCGGATGCCAAAAGCAGTGGCGGTCCCTCGTGTGATGTCGTCACATTGGAATGTGATTGCTTCATCTGAAAATCCTGGCTTTTGACATGGGAACCAGCCTCTGTTTTTGCTCTCTCTCTTCCGACTGGGACAGCTCCTCTGGTGGTTTCCAGAAGGAATTTATGTCCTGACAGAGCTGGACCAGTTTTTGATGGACTCAGCTTAGCAGCT
This sequence comes from Protobothrops mucrosquamatus, assembly GCF_001527695.2. Classification (NCBI taxonomy): domain Eukaryota; kingdom Metazoa; phylum Chordata; class Lepidosauria; order Squamata; family Viperidae; genus Protobothrops; species Protobothrops mucrosquamatus. The sequence goes on along the minus strand of NW_015386114.1, from coordinate 709,115 downwards.
CTTCTTGTCCAAAAAGGTCTCCCTTTCTCAGTCCTGGCCTATGAATGTTGACCTTCAGATTCATGAGGACTCAGTGCCAGGTGAACTTGGTTCTGCCCAGATACATATTGGGCACTGTTTGGGTCTCTCTCTTGAGATGGTTCAAAGGCAACAACCAGTGGATTACTTCCTGGTGAAGCTGTCAGGGTCAGAAAACAAACATACACATGGATGTTCTTGGAGATGTCACGTTTCCAATTGTTTTCCTTCTGCATTTCCCCTTCCTAGAGGTTTTCATCCATCTGTCTTTGTGGGTTTCCTCTTCTTCTTTCCTCCTTGCTCCAACAGAGGGTCGCTACGGAAAGGAAGGGGGTGGAACGAAAAGTGTGGCTGTTGACAAACTTACAAAACACCTCGTTTCGACGTCTAGATCGACCGACCGTAACAAGAGAAAGGTCTTAAATATCTTTCCTTCACCAATTCTCCCACTTTACCTTGAAAATACCTCCTCCTCTCCCTCCTCACCTTCCTCCTTCTTCTCTTCTCCTTCGAGAAGGAGAAAAGGAGAAAAGGGAGGAGGAGGAGGAGGAGGAGGAGGATGATTTTTGATTTGAGTTGTGGTCCCTTTTGGGCTGCAGACTTCAGATCCTGCAGCCAGTGGTCTGCTCCAAAACCGGCAGCTATTTGTCCCTCACTTCTACGTTCTGTAGAACCTGGGTCTCATTCCCATCTCCCTCAGCTGTTTAAGCAACCTGTGATCTGGAGCAACTCCCTTCACCCAACCACAGGTTATAGCACACGGAACTGCCCACAAGCATCTGAACTGGCCACCAGTGATTTATGTTCAATATCTCCAAGGTCCGGAGTGCCAACTTCACGTCAAGTGCTGGATTCTGGTGGTCCGTCTGTGTTTGTTTGAAACCGGGCCCGGCGAAATGGACTTGGAGCAAAGACTGCCTGGAATGCAAGCCAGCATCTATCCAGACAGCTCTGTCAGCAAACTCAGGAAACTGGCTGCGTTAAAAGGGAAGGCTGGGAAAGAGGCCCACATTTTGCAACAACCTGTAGGGCTCTCTCATGAGAACCCGCTGCTTGGGGGGGGGAGCAAAAGTGGAGCATAGGCTTTGACTGGGTGGGGTTTTTTTTATCCCTTTCCTTTCCCGCCCCCCTCAACCCTTTAAATTAATGAAGTACTTGCCCTGTCCATAATTCACCACCCAGTCCTCCAAACTGCCTCTGTCAAAGATCTCGTGTTGGATTAAAACAAAAAGAGAACATACAGTGAGTCAAATGTTTTCCTTCCCAGGCGGAGATAAGACTCAAAAAAAACATGTTCGAGAGCCTTAGGTTGGGAATTCATTTGTCACTCCTTTGAACAACAGCACAACAGAAGGAGGGATTGTTGAAAAACTGGCAAGGCATTGACGCTTTCCATATGTTCTCCTCTCTCCTGGATTCCCAGCCTACCTCCGAGTTCAAGATTAACCATCCAAGATAAGAAACCTGAAGAGACAATTGAACTCTTGGACCACAGATATCCTGAACAATTCCCTCTGAGAGTGGGAATCTGAGGGGGGGGCAGGCCCCTTAATTTTGTATCCCCAAATTAGCTAAGGCTGGACAATTTTGCAAGACTCAAGCAGATGCTATAGAGTTGTTTGTTGAATTTTCTTTCACGGTTTGTCTAGAACTGTTTTGAAGAAGAGAAGAGAAGAGAAGAGGAGAGGAGAGGAGAGGAGAGGAGAGGA
>NW_015386114.1:696542-704666 GCF_001527695.2 Protobothrops mucrosquamatus | reverse complement strand
CAAAAGGATTTTTAAAAGCATTTTTTGAAAAGCAGAAACCAAACCTTGCCTCATCTCTTTGCCCAAACCAGTGGCTAGGCCTATACAAATGCAGATGTAGAACCATCAGTAAGTTTGGAGCCAGGGATCTCAAGACAAAGGAAGCTCTTAAGAGTCATTAGCCCCATCACCAGGGAAACAGGAGACTTACTTTTGGGACCTAATGGGACTAACCATTACCATCAAGTATACCAGAGAGGCACACCTGGGCTCAGGTCAGAATACGTGACACAGGAACAGGAAGACTTCCAAACAGGAAGCTAGGGAGGGTATAAAAAAAGCTACTGGCCATGTGCTTGCTCTCTTTCTTCTCTGCTCTTTCCTGAAGAGCCAACTCTCTGCTTCTGCAATAAACTATAACCATCTTCCCAAAGCAGTCGCCATGTTGCTTATTTAATAATAATAATAATGATAATATTCCCGGCTTGGATGAACCAGGATGAAGACTTACTTCTGACAGAAGGAAGGAAGGAAGGAAAGAAAGAAAGAAAGAAAGAAAGAAAGAAAGAAAGAAAGAAAGAAAGAAAGAAAGAAAGAAAGAAAGGAGGGAGAGAGAGAGGGAAGAAAGAAGGAGGGAGGGAAGGAAGGAAGAAAAAAGAAGGGAGGGAGGAAAGAAAGAAAGAAAGAAAGAAAGAGGGAGGGAGGGAGGGAGGAAAGGAAGAAAGAAAGAAGGGAGGAAAGAAAGAAAGAAAGAAAGCGAAAGAAAGAAAGAAAGAAAGAAAGAAAGAAAGAAAGAAAGAAAAATTTTAAAATATATTTTGAGGAATCTTGGGTCCATTCTGATGCTTTACATCTGTGTCTGTCACTCTTCTTGGTGGTATAGCGAAATGAAACTGACATAAAATGTTTTCCTCCCCCCCTTGGGTGGATTTGCACAACTCTGTTCTTTGGAGAGGCAAGAATCAGTCCTGCCAATATTACAACTAGCAGGACAAAAATAATCTCGCCACAGAAATATGAAGATCCTAAATGAAGTGACCGCTAGGTATACAAGGTTATTTTCTTTCTCACCGACTTTGATTCAGAAGAGAATAAATAGGGTAGAAGAATTGGCTGGTTGTAGAATGCAAGATTAGAAAGAGAGCTGCTTTCCAAAATAAATTTTATAGAGAACTCTAACTCAGCCAGGGAGATTGTCCCGAAAGAGCACTCAACATTTTCCGAAGGAGCAGTAGGAGATGCCATCTATAAAAGAATATGAGCGCAGAGTCTGCTCGATTAAAAAAAAAATGCTTACCTCTTTTCAGTAAAAATCAACGGATTCTCAAGAGGAGCTCAATCCAGGCTCACAGAGGCCCTGAGTGGCATTCAGATCAGCAGGAGGCTGGTCTATCCTTCCACCTGGTGAACTGGAAGGTCAAATGACTTTGCCCTCATTTTCTAACTATTTCTTTCACGTTGGGTCCAACAGGGAAAGTGAGGGGAAAGCTGATGCATTTGCTAGTATCTTGAACCCAGTTCCTGGAGGGTTTGGTCCTTCTCGGACCTTGGAAGTTCACCTCTCCTCACTTGAGTCATACGCCAAGTCTTGTTGAGTTGAAAAATCTTGATTTCTTTTTTCTTTTTCTTTTCTAAATATCTTCTCAGCACCTTCTCAATAACGGGCAATAACCACATTGGTTAGGTTGGACTCACAGTTAGGGACGGGCCAAAATCGCACACTGAGAATTTTATAACCGGTGGGGATTTAATCACAACTCCCTCCTGTTCCTTGTTCTTCATACTGCAAAGGGGGAAACCCTTTTACCAAGGCAGCAATCTTGAGATCTGAGCTTCCTTACCGTGAGTCCCACTGTACAAGCTTCAGGTCAGGCCGTTCAGCTATTCCGAACCATATTTGTGCAGCAATTCCATCACCTAAAGCTAGAACAAAGCATTCCGTCTCTAATGGCTCCCTCAGAATGACGTTGGAAACAGCTTCTGATGGTATCTGAATCTCCCAGATGTGTGGTCTCCAGATCCAACATGGAGACACATCACTTTTATGACCCTGTCTCCCAGAGTTTGTTTTACTTAAACCATTCTCCAGTTTTGGACAAGGTTCTTTTCTTAGACCTCTCTGAGCTTCATTTTATGTGACAGGATGGAAGGGAGATACGTCCTTCTCCCTCCCTTCCCTTTTCCTTCAAAAGCTTTTGTCTTCTTTTTACTGCTTAAGAATTAACGTCAGTTACAGAGTTGAGAAGAACGGATGGTTAAAAAGCAACCGATGCATTTTTATGGCTGAACGATAAGCCATCCTGGACAGAAAAACTTAAAATATGCATGGCTCCCCTGCCCTTTAAAGCAGGGGTGAGGAGCCTCTGGCCCTCCAGATGTTGCCAAACTACAACTCCCAGCATCCTTTGCCAAAGACCATGCTGCCTGGGGACTGCTAAGCAAGGGNGAAGAAGAAGAAGAAGAAGAAGAAGAAGAAGAAGAAGAAGAAGAAGAAGAAGAAGAAGAAGAAGAAGAAGAAGAAGAAGAAGAAGAAGAAGAAGAAGAAGAAGAAGAAGAAGAAGAAGAAGAAGAAGAAGAAGAAGAAGAAGAAGAAGAAGAAGAAGAAGAAGAAGAAGAAGAAGAAGAAGAAGAAGAAGAAGTTGTTTAAGTTCTCATTATTATCAAGGACTTTCTTTTTTTAACATTCAGGGATTAAGAAAAACAAAACCCAACCCATCTCTCTCTCATTGCCAAAGTAATACAAAGGCTATTGTTCTTTCTATCAAATATATTTCTATCCAAATAATGGAATTAATTTCTCTTGGTGGGGAGGTGAAATTGTTAGCGGTGGGAGAACATTTTGTGACTGACATTTATTTACAGTATAATATGAAGCCCCCTGAGAGATTTCTGGCCCATGCTTCTATTCACTAAAGCAAAAATAAGCAAAGATTAATAAGTAAAACCATTTGGCTTCCTGTTTAGATTGTGGGGCTATGCATTTTCCCCCATGTTTATTCCACAAGCGGATTAACCCACATTTATTTCCACAGATTTCCAAGAGTCTGTAAGTGAGATCCTTCACTTTTTAAAATCATTATTTTCCCATATTGGAGGTCCTGGTCAAGCACGAAAGTTTTGCTACTGGGTACATTTAAAACAGGGCTCTCCAAACTTGACAACTTTAAGACTAGTGGAATTCAACTCCCAGAATTCCCCAGCCAGCAAACTACACAACTTTAAGACTTGTGGATTTCAACTCCCAGAATTCCCCAGCTAGCAAACTACACAACTTTAAGACTTGTGGACTTCAACTCCTCAGTTGCCATGCTGGCTGGAGAATTCTGGGAGTTGAAGTTCACAAGTCTTAAAGTTGCCAAGTTTGGAGAGCTCGGATTTAAAAGAAGAAAAGGATGCTGGGGAATTGCTTGATTGGTGTGTTACACCCTCATTCGCAGGGCGTGGCATCCATCACTTTTGGAAATTGTCCACCCTGGTTGTGAGCAAAGAAACTGGCGGAAAAATTTCTTCAGGCCGGGGGGGGGCAATTAATTCTCCAACCCTTTCTGAAGACCAGAACTTGAGAACATAGGAACAGTTTAAAAAGTCCCTCTCTGAAGCTGGAATTTCTGTTTGCCAAGACAGTAGGTTCTGCCATCATTCCAAAGCCACTACAAATAGCCCTTGACATACAATCACAACTGGCAGTTGCTAAGTGAGTCACGCTAAATTTTACAGCCCTTTTTTGCCACTGTTGTTACCTGTATCACTGTATTTGAAGGCTTGCCACAAAGAGGAGGGGATCAACTTATTCTCCAGAGCACCAGAGGGCAGGACAAGAAACAATGGATGGAAACTAATCAAGGAGAGAAGCAACCTGGAACTAAGGAGAAACATCCTAACAGTGAGGACAATTAACCAGTGGAACAGCTTGCCACCAGAACTCATGGGCGCTCCATCACTGGAGGTTTTTAAGATGAGATTAGACAGCCATTTGTATTGAAATGGTATCGGGTTTCCTGCTTGAGCAGGGGGTTGGACTAGAAGACCTCCAAGGCCCCTTCCAGCTCTACTCCATTCCGATTCTGAATCATGCAGTTGTTAAGCTTCCACCGTTGACTTTGCCTGTTGGGAGCCAGCTGAGGAAGTCACAAATGGTGACCCCAGGATGCTACAACTGCCGTAAATACAAGTCAGTTTGACACGTTTTGTAAAGTTTGATAAGGTGATTCTGGGGATGCTGTGATGGTTGTCAGGGTGAAAACGGGTTGCAAGTCCCTATTTTTTTCAGCGCTGCTACAACTTCACACGTTTGCTAAATGCATGGCTGTAAATTGAGAACTACCTACCCAGGTAGTCCTTGACCTATGACCATAATTGAGCCCAAAATTTCCATTGTTAAGTGAGACATTTGTTAAGTGAGTTCCCCCCCCCCCATTTTACAACCCTCCTTGCCATGGTGGTTAAGCAAATCGCTGCAGTTGATGTTAGTCACCGGGTCGTTAAGTGAGTCTGGCTTCCCACAGTGACTTCGCTCGTCAGACGGTCGCAGAAGCGGATCACCTGACCTTGGGATGCAGCAACCGTCGTAAGTATGAACCGTCTGAGTTTTGATCACCTGATCCTGGGGATGCTACAAAAGGTTGTAACGGTGCAAAATGGTCATCAGTCACCGTAAGTCGAGGCACTCCAAAGTTACAATGGAGAGCATAGCGTGTGCCCTTCGCTGGTCCTAGGCAAGTGGAATTTCTCCTGGGTTCCGAACAATTTGCGATATTCAAAAGCGAGGGAAAAGGCAGAACAACTACACAGACCGTTTTTCCAGGTCAGTGGGAGGGCCGGGCTGTTTGCCGTCTTCCCATGTACCTTCCAAGACTTCAAAGGAAACTCGAACCTGCCTGAGCAACAGATTAATCTCCTTCCAGAAGAAATAGCATTACTGATAGAGGCATGGCTTTTAATCCTCAATTATTAAATTGCAAAAGGAGGTATTAATTTGTCAGGGAGCGGCTTGATACATTTTGGACACCTTGCCAACCTCGTCTGCTCGGAGTTTGCTGCACGTCGCTGCGTGCGTTGAACTGTGGGTGAACTCCAGATTGTCGTGAGCTTTTGAAGAGACCCAACGGGGCAACTGAAGCGACGAAGCTGAGCTGAAATTTCAAACACCGAGCTCGGTAAAGGCAGATTTTGGCTGTCAGTTGAGCAGACGGATTTGTCGGGATCTGGATTTGCTTCTTCTGTCATCATTTATAGAAAGATGGAACGATCTAAAAAAAAAAAATCAAAGGAAATTCTTCATTCGTGCATGGAATCCAATGGAGCAGGTGGAGATCTAAGCAGATAGCTAAAATAGATCTAGCTGACAAAATAAAAGAAGTTAAGAAGTCCTGTTTTAAGAACCAAACTTACAGATAATGCATACTTTGGTGTAAAACTTTCTCTGAAAGTTTTGTGCTGAGAAGAGCAATGAAGATGATTAGGGGACTGGAGGCTAAAACATATGAAAAGCAGTTGCAAGAATTTTAGGTTCAGAATAAGACGTGTTCAAAGCAAATACAGAATTTCCATGGACATTTTGCATGCACTCCTTTAAAACATGTTTTTAAGGCTAATATATTTGAAAGATTTGTAAGCTGCTTTGGAGAAGAGAAGGGGCTAATTTTCGCAAGTCAAATAAGCCACCCAATTCAAAATCACAAGAAATGGAGTGAAACAATGAGGGTTGGACTAGAAGATCTCCAGCGTCTCTTCCAACTCTGTAATTCTGTTATTATTCTGTTAGATTCCAAGAAAGAACCTCACCACTGCTCTTACATCTACTGGTAACTATCACCCAGTGATCTGGAGTTCGAATCTCAGTAAGTCAGACCTAATACGAAGGCGCTGAGTCCAAGCGACAGATTTGAAAATCAAATAGGGACCTTTGTTGGTCAAGGCAAGGTGACCTTCTGGATGGGAGAAGATTCAGTTTTTTAGAGGGCAAAACTCCCCCACGATTGATTTCTGGGTGTGTTGAAATCTCAGTTGGTGTTTCTCTCTTTTGTGACCCCTTATTTGTTTTTAGTAAAGCTGGGTGTTCGAGAATTGTAATAAATACAGAAGGAAAGAAACACAGCCGTTCTCGCAGGGGAATTGATGCCAAGGAGAAAAGGGTAATAAATAGAGTCAAAACAAGGGAGAGGGGCCGGGTGGGGAGTGACACAGATAAAAAATGACACAGCTGGAATGTAAACCACAAGGGCTTACCACAAGGCAGGGATTTGGTCTCTCCCTTTTGGGAAACTTAAGACAAAATATAAGGGAAGTTGAGAGACCATGTCTGGCCTGGGGCCTCTTTGACCTTTCCGAGGAATCCAGAAGAAACCCACCGGCGGCAACTCACAAGAAAGATGGAATGATCAATTGGATTCGGTTCCAATCCAGAGAAACTGGATCAAAATGTGAGACCTTAACTGAATAACAGAGTTGGAAGGGACCTTGGAGGTCTTCTAGTCCAACCCTCTGCTCAAGCAGGAGACTCTATTACCATTTTGGTAATGGTAGAAGTTGAGACTCTAAAAAGAGTACAGAGAAGAGCAACAAGGATGATTAGGGGACTGGAGGCTAAAGCATATAAGGAACGGCTGCTGGAATTGGGTATGTCTAGTTTAACGAAGAGAAGGACAAGGGGGGACAGGATAGCAGTCTTCCAGTATCTCAGGGGCTGCCCCGAAGAAGAGGGAGTCAAGCTCTTCTCCAAAACCCCTGAAGAAGGCAGGACAAGAAGCAACGGATGGAAACTAATCAAGGAGAGAAGCAACCTAGAACTAAGGAGAAACTTCCTGACAGTTAGAACAATTAACCAGTGGAACAACCTGCCTCCAGAAGCGGTGAATGCTCCAATACTGGAAGTTTTTAAGAAGAGACTGGACAGCCATTTGTCCGAAATGGTATAGGGTTTCCTGCCTGAGCAGGGAGTTGGACTAGATGACCTCCAAGGTCCCTTCCAACTTTACTATTATTATTATTTATTATGGATCATCACACAATCAGCCAGATGTTCAGACTGGATTTGGCATTTTGTCTACCTATCGAGTCCTTACCCAGGACCTGGGATAGGCAGATGTGGATGTTTGATAGTATTACAGATATCGTCGCAGGATGGAAGCAGTTCCTAGTAAGGCTGCCTTTTACAATTGACTAATAGCGAATTTGTCAATTATTTTATTATTATTACTATTATTATTACTATTATTATTATTATTATTATCATCATCATCATCATCATCATCATTTTCAACACGTGGTTGTCCAATCTCTTCTTAAAAGCCTTCAGTGTCGGAGCACCCACAACTTCTGAAGGCAAGTTATGGCATCAGAGGTTTTGCTTATCTGTGGTTTGTGAGCTAGGTGACAATGTCCCAGTTCATCGACGTGTCAAGCCGCAGACAATGGTCTATATAGAATTTCTTGAGCCAAAAGCAAATGAAGCAAGTTCAGTGTCATCTTTCCCAGCACTCTTCTAGCGATTAGCAGAATGGAAACAAGAGGAAGGAAAGTCTTGGGTGACTGAATGATATTTGAAAGATGGCAGAACTTTTGTCATCAGAAATGGCATCAGAAATAAGGCCATTTAGGATATCATCTCTGGCGGTGCTCCTTCCAGCTGACCTGACCAAAACCAAACCAAAATTCACCTTTTTATTACCAAGAGATCTGTCCAGCTGCTGTCTACATTCACACCTTTACTGCTGGAAAATGTTACACTTTTGGGGACCCCAAGGGGAGAAGGAGCTGCCATTTGGCTGGTCTAACACCTGTTCCATCAAGGAAGACAGTACCAAAGTCGGGCAGGATGGATCTGAGAGGCTGAAAAAAAAAATTGTTGGAGAAACTAAAAAAGAATTCCTCCCAGGCAAGCATCTGCACCCTTGCTAGGTTTTTTTCCTAGCTATATCATGATCTTAATTGTGCCAGCTATGAGGAAGGGATGAAGGAACGAAGGAAGGGAGGGAGGGGAAAAGAAGGGAGGAAGGAAGATCAGAGGAAAGAAGGAGAACAGAAAAAGAAATTGGGAAGGGAGGGAGGGAGGGAAGGAAGAAGGGAAGGAAGGAGGGAGGAAGAAAGGAAAGGACAGAGGGAGGGAGGAGAAAAGAAGGAAGGGAGGGAGGGAGGAGAAAAGAA
>NW_015386114.1:611443-695035 GCF_001527695.2 Protobothrops mucrosquamatus | reverse complement strand
ATGCCCACATACATACCTATACCTGTATACATGTATGTAAGCATGACCGAAGAAACAGGCAACAGATATCGAATTCAGCACCCTCCTCGCTCTACTGCTCCGTGGGGTTTACTCTCTAGTAAATTGCCCTCTCTCTATACTTCGAACGGTGCATGGAGACCAACTAAAACGGAGAGGGGGGGGGATGTTTGGATTGGAAGACTTTCAAAAATGTGATGGCCGTCCAGATGGACATACTTCCCTGCCTTACTGAGATATGGAACTGTCGCCCGGAGGGTGGAGGGATGGCTCAGAAATATTTTTAGCAAGGCCGGCTGAGCCAAACGTTCATTGTGGCCGTTTGAAGGAAGGGCACAAAACGAGGCTTGGGATCTCCGAGGGGTTTACAAGAGAAACGTCTCCCAAAATCCACCTTTCTCCTTGCTTCCTTCACACGCCTGATGTTCTCCTAATGTTCTGCTTTGCCATCCTTTTATTTTTTAAGGGAGGAGAACGGATCGTGGTTTAACCAGTCGACCCACAGAGCCAACAGGGTGAGATCATGGTGCCACCCCCGCCAGGCCAAAACATCTGCTCCATTGTGCTGAGATTACGGAGAAGGGGAGGAAAGTTTCAGAGTGGGGTGTTGTGGTAGTTATAAAAAACAGATCTCCATTTTCAGCTCAGCTGAGCTATGGAAGTGGCAGAAGAAGACTTGGACCCTATTTGGACCTGCCAAGACAGGAGGAACCGCTCTCCACACCTGCCCCAAACCAGAGGAGATCTGCGGCTGGCTGGCTTTGATATGAAAAAAGCACCTTTGAACCCAGAAGCTAAGCAAAGTCCTGGGGAGGAAATGGTCTCCCAATATGAACTTTAATTTTAGGAAAGCTGTCTTAGAGGAGGAGGAGGAGGATAAAGAAGACGTTGGGGATAACGTGGGTTTCTCTTGCTTTCAGAAGTTGTGGGTGCTCCAACACTGGAGGTTTTTAAGAAGAGATGGGACAACCCTTTGTCTGAAATGGTACAGAGAGTCCTCCATTTACAACAGTCCATTTAGTGACTGTTCAAAGTTACAATGGCACTGGAAAAATGGACTTGTGACCGTTTTTCACACTTATCATTGCAGCACCCCAATGACCAAAATTCAGACGCTTGGCAGCTGACTCATATTTAATAATAATAATAATAATAATAATAATAATAATAATAATAATAATAACAACAACAACAACAACAAAACAACAATAATAATAAAAATAAAAATAAAAATAAAAATAAAAATAAAAATAAAAATAATAAAAATAAAAATAAAAATAAAAATAAAAATAAAAATAAAAATAAAAATAAATAAATAAATAAAAATAAAAATAATAATAAAGTTGGAAGGGATCTTGGAGGTCATCTACTCCAACCCCCTGCTCAGGCAGGAAACCCTATTCTATTTCAGACAAATGGCTGTCCAGTCTCTTCTTAACAACTTCCAGTGTTGGAGCATTCACCGCTTCTGGAGGCAGGTTGTTCCACTGGCTAATTGTTCTCACTGCCAAGAAGTTTCTCCTTAGTTCTAGGTTGCTTCTCTCCTTGATTAGTTTTTTTACGACGGTTGTAGCGTCCCGGGGTCATGTGATCCTCTTGTGCAACCTTCTGACCAGCCGAGTCAATGGGGAAGCCAGACTCAACTTAACCATTGTGTCACTAACTTAACAACTGCAGTGATTCATTTAACAACTGCGGCAAGGAAGGTCGCAAAATGGGGCAAAACTCGCTTAACGAGGGTCTCCTTTGGCAACATCAATTTTGAGCTCCATTGTGGTTGTTGAGTATATTTTTTCCCTGCTTACGCAGGACTAGAAAACCTGCCAGGTCCCTTCGAACTCTCTTCTTCCGTGATTCTATTCTGTTGTTTTGAAACATAGAAATCGGAGGGTGACATCACCACCACCCAACTCTTCTTTATCGTGGGCCAGATTTTTATTTTTAAAACTCCCCCTGGATCGCCATCTCATTCCCCACCATCCATCCATCTGTGGGACTCGTGGACAAATTCTACATCAAGCTGAACTGACTGCTCCTGACTCAGATTCCCAGCTTGGTCATTGAAATCCAGTGATTAATCACCTTGCCTATCTTATCTGTTTGGGGAAAAAAAGAAAGAAAATAAAAAGAGCATGGCTTGTTTCCCTTTGATTACAGGCTCAGCTTTAACAACAGGAAAGTTGCCTGCTGACTTCATTTTTACTGCGGTCGCCTTCCAAAAGAGAGAGAGAAGGAGAGAGAGCACTGGGAACACGGATTGACCATTGGGTTTTTTCTTCTTTTTTTTTTTTAAGGGCTAAGTTTGGACCGTAAGGCCGGTGAAGGTCAGAAGTTCATTGCAGGAGAAGGTGGGCTTTGTGACTGAAGAAAACTGCCCTGTAGTGGTCTCCGTCATCCGGGTCATGGTTGTCCCAAAGGTGCTTTTTCAGGACAACTGGACTTTCTTGTTTTTTTTTTCTTTGAAGACGGATTCCCTTCTCATCAAGAAGCTTCTTCAGCTCTGACTGGATGGTGGGGAATGGAAAGATTTATACTCCTTGCAGACAGCTGGTCATTTGCCTTCCTTTAAAGAATCCTTGAGGCCACTTGGAGGCTTATCTGTGTCCTCAGGGTCACCTGAGTGGTGCAAATGGGTGTGGAGCCTTCTTGACTGCAGGATGCTTTCTGCCCTGGGTCCCTTCACGGTTGGAGACAGGCACAGGGACACAGGGGATGAGTCTGTGTTGTGTGCATCTCAAACTGAAGTGCAAACGGTTCCTGTAGTCTGCCATGTTTTCTGCAAATCCTGAACTCAACCTTCTTGGATGAGAAGCGAAACGTCTTCAAAGAAAAACAAGGAAGTCCAGTGGCCTCCTGAAAAAGCGCCTTTGGGGAAAGTCTTCATCGACATGTAAGACAGCCTTCCTAAAATTAAGGTTAATATTAGCAGACAATTTCCTCACCGGGACTTTGCTTAGCTTCTGGGTTAAAAATGTGTTTGGCCAAATCTGACTTCCGGCAAAGGATCTCTCTCTCTCTCTGGAAGCCATGAAATATTTATCCAGAGAAATGGATCACTAAGGTAACCAGAAGGCTTCAAAGGTGGCATCCTGTTAGCCTAGCATCAACTTAATTGAGCAGGTCAAAAGAGACCCATCTTGAAGACAGCCATGACCCTTCAATTTGTTTCTTCTTTGGTCAATTGTGTCTTGAGTCTCGGAGACTGCCAGAACAAATCCCTGAAGTTTTCTTGACAAGGGTTTTCAGAAAGGGATCGCCATTGTCTCCTTCCTGGGGCTGATAGAAAGTGACTGGCCCAAAGTCACTCAACTAAGGCAGAACTAGAACTCAAAGTTTGTCCAGTTTTAACCTGATCCCTTCACTACTACACTAGATTGGTTCTCTTCTCTACTTTTAGTCCAAATTGGGGGAGGGGGGAAATCATGAGCTCAGTTTGGAAAACTGACCCAATTTGAATTGAGTCTATAAATTGTTCTGGTTTGATAGCAATTTGAATGGAATTGTCCAGTTGGAGCAAAGTCTTTTCTGCATACTGTATGCTCGGAAGCATCCAAATAGCCCAAATTGCTTAGATGAATTGTTTGTTTTTTGGCGGCCGTTCAGTTGATCTTTCCAATTTGTCAGGTCCCCTGGACTTCTGAAGTTCAAACTGAACAACTTTCGTATCAAATTCTATTATCATTTTACCCTGGTTTTATTAGTTTCTCTCCTGCGATAGATGGAGGGAGGCTTGAAAAGAATTCTACACTTCTTGGTGGAGACAAGGGTCACCAAACTAGGATTTCTAAAACGGGAAGGTGGTTGACTCCATGGTCATTGATAAAACTCATAAAAGCACTTCATAATCTTCTATGGGTAGCCCAGCGATGGGTGAGTTGAGTTTTTGATTTGGCCCAACAAGATGTTCGCCATTCTTAAAATGCGCACAAAATTAGTAGGACTTTGCAAGGCTAAAGCAGTCAACTTGGAAGACCGCCCTTTTCCCTATCTGCAGAATCGGTCCAATGAAAATAACCTCCAGATCACCTTGGAACCTGCTAAGTGTATCCTTTTAGAATGTTTATGTGAAAAAGAACAATATAGGATCCCTACGCCGGCCATAACTTGGCTCCGTCTACTCTACCTGTGGATACACATTCAAGAATTCCTCCTTGATCTGAAACAGCCCAGAGGAGCTTATCAAAACACCATGTGGTTGAGGGTTCTTTTTCAAATTATTTTTTATTTTCACAGGCTCGGAGCATGGAAGGGGATCTCGATTAAGAGCGCCTACCCTTGAGTTTCAGATTGATCATAATTGTCCAAACAAATGCCGTTTCTTGGAGGCCAATACCACGAATTCCACTTCGAAATGTCACTCCACCCCAAAGCCAAATAAATACACCGTTTATGCTCTCATCTCTTCACAGCAAGGGACGGCCTTTGAGCGAAGCCCGAGACTCGGCCATCTTCAACATTATCTGTTCAAGAAGAAAAAGAGCATTTCAAAGGCAAAAGTCCATTGAAAACATCTTAGCACCGGCCCCTGGATGCTCTCGGAGGCCACTCCTGTGAGATCTAAGACGCTCAGCAAAATGCAGGAGGAGACGCTGGACGATGACAAAGATTAAAACCAAATTCTTGAATAGGTCCCAAAGCTAACAAAGGAACAGAGCAGTATAGAAGTTTTGAGTTAATTGGCCCTGAATTCAGACTTTGGGTTCATTCCTCCTTTTATGACTTATACAAGAATTGGCTTGGATCGTTTGACAGTTCCAGCAGGTAGAAATAGGGAAGGGAGTTCCATTCACCCCGTGTTTGAAGGTGGTCTCCTATTCATTTGATAAACCCCTACTCCATTGTCAGGTTACAGGAATTGGGTATGTCTAGTTTAATGAAAAGAAGGACCAGGGGTGACATGATAGCAGTATTCCAATATTTGAGGGGCTGCCACAGAGAAGAGGGGGTAAACCTATTCTCTAAAGCACCTGAAGGCAGGAGAAGAAGCAACAGATGGAAACTAATCAAGGAGAGAAGCAACCTAGAATTAAGGAGAAATTTTCTAGCAGTCAGAACGATTATCAGTGGAAGGAATTGCCTCGAGAAGCTGAAAATGCTCTAACACTGGAGTTTTTTAAGAAGAGATTGGACAGCCATTTGTCTGAAATGGTGTAGGGTCTCCTGCTCGAGCAAGCTAGAAGACCTCCAAGGTCCCTTCCAACTCTATTATTCAATGTTCATCCTTCTCCTAAAATTGCCATGTGATGAAAAGGAATGTATGAACAAAGAAAGCACATGTGGGAAAACCCCATGCATAAATATATTCTGTCTCTGGAAAAAAGAATCAGCAGAAAGGATGCACATTCAGCAATTTTTCAAGCAAAGGGGCGAACGTTCAGAGAAACGGGTCCAAATTTTAACAGTAGCTTTAAATGAAAGAAAGAAAGAAAGAAAGAAAGAAAGAAAGAAAGAAAGAAAGAAAGAAAGAAAGAAAGAAAGAAAGAAAGAAAGAAAGAGGAAAGAAGGAAGGAAGGAAGGAAGGAAGGAAAAAGAAAGAAAGAAAGAAAGAAAGAAAGAAAGAAAGAAAGAAAGAAAGAAAGAAAGAAAGAAAGAAAGAAAATTAAGTCTCATGATAGTAAGGGACTGGGATGGATTCAGCTTACCAAAGGACAAATGAGAAGCAAAGAGAAACCCAAAGTGAGAAATTTGCAAGAATGAGAAACAGAGGGAAAACAACACTGACCTACTCTTAGAAGTGAAAAACTGACATTGACAGTCTTGCTTGTCCATGGCTCCAATCCTCAAAGGCTAATCCAGATCTGATGGCTTGCTGTTGATTGACAGGCCATTAGATAATCACAGGGCTGAGCCTGATGCCAGGAAGAAAGAAAAATATTTTCTTGTTCCTTCCTTGGAGGATTGACTAGAAGGCCTTGTGACTTAATGACATGGCTCTCAGTTTCAGCTGCGCATTGACCAACCTCGAGAGTCACAAAGAAGGAACACTGGGGTCTTCCAAATATCTTGAATTATAACTCTCAGTAACCAACCATCATGGCCAACAGCAGTGGTCTCTGGGAGCTGTAGTTGAAGAAATCTACTTATTTGTCTATCCCTTATTTCATAACGTCCAAATATTAAAATGATGGTACCGTGATTCTACCCCACTTTGGACATCATGCAAAATTCTTCTCCATCCTATGAGGTAGCATAACAGTTTGGCAAAAAATCAGAGAATTCTACAGTAAAGGACCACAGAAGAAGTATGGAACGTCCTTATTGGGACCTCAGCGATTATTAAAGACGGGCAAAAGTCAACAGAAATGTAGGACTCTTTTTTCTGTTCCTCTCTTATGCCAAAGATGGGATTCTCATTCCGTTGCTTTGGCCTCTGCAAATTGCTCAGGGATCAGTGTGAGAAAGTCCTAGGATCATAGAGTCACTTGGCAGTCCTTGTGGATCTAAATCTGTCTGTGGAAAACTGAAAGAAACTTTATCAGAGGAACCCCAACTTAACACATCCAAAAATGAGAAGTCCATCTCTTTTCTGATAACTGATTGTTAATTTCATTTATCCTCTCTGGTTAAAGAAAAGCTTATCAGGGTCTTAAGAGGCATTGATCTAGAACCTCTACTCACAACTATCTAGGAATCAAGAATAAAGTATCTGGATGGGGTATCATCCTGACCAGATCTCAACCACATAATGTATTCTAGACGTCGTTCTCATCTGTTTTGGTAATGTGGTCAAGAAAAGTCCAAGAAAAATTAGGAGATAGAATAGAATAACAGAGCTGGAAGGGATCTTGGCGGTCATCTAGTCCAACCCCCTGCTCAGGCAGGAAATCCTGTACAATTTCAGACAAATGGCTGTCCAGTCTCTTCTTACAAACTTCCAGTATTGGAGTACCCACGACCTTTGGAGGCAAGTTGTTCCAGGGATTAATTGTTCTCATCGTCAGGAAATTTCTCCTTAGTTCCAGGTTGCTTCTCTCCTTGATTAGTTTATTAGATTAGATGCTGGACAGGACTGGAAAGGATGAGGGGAAAAAAAGCAGGTCCAATGTTTGGAGAGCAGAAAACAGTTCCCATATGTCAGGGGTAGGCAACCTTGGCTCTTTTATGACTCATGGACTTCAACTCCCAGAATTCCTGAGCCAGCATAGCTGGCTCAGGAATTCTGGGAGTTGAAGTCCATGAGTCATAAAAGAGCCAAGGTTGCCTACCCGACATATGGGAATAGAATGCAGCAACTAGGACTTTTGAGGTTCAAGGAAAGCAGATAAAGGGAAATAGATCAAATCACACATAGCACGGCAGATGTTCTCTCAAAATGTTAGAATTTGGATCTTCACTACCATCGGAGGTGACCGCAGCAGCCCTTTAAATAGTTTTGAAAGGACAGATCCATAGAAGATCAAGCTATCCAAGGCCACCAGTATTGATAGCTGATGTTACTTCCAGAATCCACACAGCAAACGTAGAATACCGGTTGCTGAGAAGCAGCTTGGAAACCTCACCTCATCTCTTTGTGAACATCTCAAATAGCTCCTGTTTGGCCACTGGGTGACCCCAAATTCTGGGCTAGATGGATCTTTGGTGTGATCCAACCTCACCACCTCACGGGTGTCCTCCAAACACAATCTCTCACTGTCTTTTTCAGCAGTGTGCCCTTTTCAAGTCCGCCTATAAACGGAACAAAGAACCTTCCCTCCCCTTTGCCATTTTTGACAGTTGGATTTTAAACATTTGTTACACAAATGTGTCCCAAGAGGCAGGACAACTTTGGTAAAGGGAAGAGAAAAAAAAGTTTAACAGTTGGGACGTTTGGCAGAGATTTAGCAGCTCCTGCTCTGGGTTGATTTAATGGATGTTGTCAAACTTTAGTGCTGCGTCAGTATGAACTTCGCTTGCACTGGATTTTTGGAGGGTTGCTTTCTCCCTTGCAAATATGTTTAAAACAATGCTTTAAAAACAATATAAAATGGAAGATAATTTATTGCCCAAAGGTGAAACCTCTGGGTTTTTGGGGTTTTTTTTTTATATTAAGGTTGGAACACTCAAACATTCCTCTCCTTTGTCACCGTTACGCCTTCCATTGTAGAAGGGACTTTTGCCACCCAGGCACATAAATACTAGAAAAATAAAGAACGTGACTGTAGACGGACCAGATTTTTGATTTTACACCAAACTGGAGTAGGTTTAGCCTTTCTTAACTTTCCAAAGGAACTAGCCCTAGTGCCTAAAATCCCCAAGCAACACAGTGGCTGCCAATTATGGGCTCTGAATCCAGCATTCATCTAGAGGGCACCAGGCTGGGCACAGCTGAATCAGCCAAATGTAAGAGTGCAGTTAGCAAATACGATTCATCATATAACACCAAGACATTTATTTATGGGCCAGAGATGAGCAGGAAAACAGGAAACTTCCATGTTCTGTTAACCACAGACTATCCTTATGTCAAAACCAAAAATTATAGTCAGCTTAAATGAGTGAAAAAAAAAAACGCAAAGTTGGAAACTACAATTTGGAAATGCCTTTTTTCAGGAAACCCGGGTCTGTGGTAAACTGAATGAGGGTCTTTGATTCTTTCAACAGTTTTCTTCTAAACCATACAATGGATAGTTAAGGGAACTGGGTATGTCTAGTCTAATGAAAAGAAGGACTAGGGGTGACATGATAGTTGTCTTCCAATATCTGAGGGGTAGCCACAAAGCAGAGGGGGTCAACTTATTCTCCAAAGCACCAGAAGGCAGGACAAGAAACAACAGATGGAAATTTATCAAGGAGAGAAGCAACCTAGAACTAAAGAGAAATGTCCTGTCAGCGAGGAGAATTAATCAGTGGAACGACTTGCCTCCAGAAGTTGTGGATGCTCCATCACTGGAGGTTTTCAAGAAGAGATTGGACAACTATTGATCCAGGATGATATAAGGATTCCTGATTTATGCAAGGGGCCGGACAAGAAGACCTCCAAGATCTCTTCCATCACAAGGAAGAGGGCAGAAAGAAATAAGGAATGAACTTTCTCAGTTTCTATTTGGGAGATTCGACTGTCCAGCCATTGCTTGTGACCACTAGGGGTCACTCTGAAACTCCCAAAAATATTAGCAAAACAAGCTATTCCTCAAGTTTCTCCATTGTATTAGGGAGAATTTAAAAAAAAAAAGTAGAAACAGAGGTCAGAGTTGGGAACTGAAAAGATAGAAAAAGAGGGTGGGATTTTGTGGGTATGAAGTGCGAGTTTTAGATGCAAAGATCACAGCTCTCATGGGCAACGTGGTCCTGGGAATACAATCTCCATCCTGAAATTAAGGTGTAAAATGCCAGCCCTCATCTGAGACATCTGGGACAGACTGCAGCAAAATCCAAGGATTAAAAGATTATTTCAGGCAAGCACAGAAATTAAAGAGACAATTTCCCCCCCCACACACACACACACATACACACCTTGACTTTTAGTGACCTTAGCAATTTTGTGGGAGGAGGATGAGGAGGAGGACTGTAGAGTCCTTGGTACTTTCTGGGCTATTTTTCTGCCCCTGCAAAGCGTTTGTGCAATCCAACTGGTTCATCCTTACAACTGTCATCACAACAGGAAACACTTTTAAAAAATGGTCAACTTCTTTGCTTTTAAGCAACTCAGTATTCCACCAGCGGTCCAGGAAACCTGAAGAAGAGGGAGATGGCCATGCAAGGAAACCACCCACCCAAATTTAAGCCCCTGGAGGTAGTAGAGGAGCTAAAGGAGCCCAAAGGCCATTGATGAAGTGTGAAAAATAACTTTATAACTTCTAACTTTTCTCGGTCAAGAAAAGATGGGGGAGTATTTGGAAGAACACACTGAACCTTCGACTGCTGTTTTCTTAGTAGCTTAAATTTGAAGAATTCCATTATTTTTCCCCTGCCAAGGTGTGATTTGGACAGGGTTTCTCTGCCATTTCATGCAAGAAGGAAGTGTGCTGCCAAGTGAAACAGAGGGAAAAGGAGGGCTATGCCCACCTGGCTCGGGAGAAATTAAATTTTCTTCCGCCCTGTCCTGAAATTCAGACTGTTCTTGAACTTGTTTCAAGTGTCCCACGTAGCACGGACACCCTGTCTTTCTGTTCCCCATTTCCAGCAAGGAAATTTTTGTTTGCCTCATAGCAGGAGCAAGATTGAGTTTCCAAGAGGAAACTAAAATGCAAAATTATAGAGCAGAGCGAATCTCCATATTCATAACACAAAATATTTAACTATAAATGTCCTTCTTCCCAGTTTCTTTGATCGATTTGCCCCGAAAGGTGTTCATTCGCCAACTTGGTGGAGAGAAAGAAAAGGGCTGGGAAGCACAACAGTCATTTTCACTTATTTTCTCCCCGTGCCATGGAAGCCCAATTCTAAAGCAACAGATGTACAGATGTTTGAAAACATCTGGATCCCAGCTGGACTTGCAGCTGGACTCCATCAGTTGCAGATTGCCAAGTTTTACAAATATTGTTAGAAGGAAGGCCATAAATAAGTTATCCATTCTGAGAAGATGACCAGTCAGACACCGTCCACGGTCATTCCTCTTTTGCTACCACTTTGGCGATTAGATGTTGTGGAGGGTTCCAGATTCCACACTGTGCGCAATTCCATTTTTTTAAAAAAAACAAATGGCATACCTTCAGTCTCAGCTGCACGGTGAGGTCTTCCAAAATGTGCTCACTATCACAAAACGGGAATGTGTTTTCTTTGCACAGCAAGATTTGTATCCCTAAGGGGGGAAAGCAGAAAAGATTCTGCGGACATCCTTTCTTCTTGAGAAGCTAGCTTTCCAAATGCAAGGAAGAGTTTGTGTAGAGGGATAGTTAAAGATACGGTTCCCTAAATTGAAGCCTCAGTGGAACAGCCCACAAAGATTGTTCATGATGGGCTGTGGATGTGGTTTGGGAAGAAGAAAACTGAAATGATGACCAGGAAGCTTCCTTTTTCAAAGGTGGTTCCATATTTTAATCAAAGGCTGCTCCCTGGTGGACACAGGCAAACCGACGGAAAGACAGAAAACTGATTTGTGGCTTTCCAAAAAAATCAGAACGTCATCTAGTAAACGAGTTCGGGAATCAACTCTTTTTAAGATTTTTTTTTTCACAGAAATTTAGGCTATTCAATTCCACAGAGAAACGTCAATTTCTTCATTTAACATTTATTCATTTTGCCGAAGGAAGTTCTGAATTTGGAAAAGCACTGAAATAACGTGAAATAAGCTACTGAAATTCCATTGCCGGACTTAAAAGAGTAATATATTTTGGCGGCCGCGAGTTGCGCGGGCACTTTGCACTTTGCAAATGTGGTCCAAATTTTTTTCCCCTTTTTTAAAAAAACTCAGATCCGCATTTAGCACTTCCAGGCATGTCTTGAGGAGGCAGAGTACTTCGGATTAACTCAGATTTTAAGGCGATTCACTCTTTCGACGGTTTGCATTCCAAGGTGGGCAGAACCAGGATACATGCAGTATCAATATTCTCAGAAAGAATGCAAAAGGAGAGGCATTTAAACCGAGCAAACCTACCGGACATTATTACTGTTGTTGCAATTGTAATAAGGATTGCAATTGCAATTTATTGCCGATCACCAGCAAAGCAGGGAATTGCAGTTAAAGGGGAACCCCATAACTATCGAGTAGTGAACGAGACTTGCAGCTTGCAATGAGAATTGCACGCAGTTCTTTTATTGCGCTGCAATACAAATTGTGCATACTCGGTGCACAATTTTTCCCGCGAGGTTGTACTGGGCTATATATATATATTTATATATTCTTCGTAAGCAGGGAAGGTCGCATAGACAGCCCGGAAGAAGTCTGCGAAGAACAGAGCCCAAAGCTTTCTGCACATGCCCAGAGGCATTGCAAAAAGGTGGGAGGACGCCGGGAAATGCAGCGGTCCTGCAAGGAAGAGCAGCAGCGTGCGTTCTGCGCAGGCGCGGATCCGGCCCGAGCCGAAGTCGAACACCTTAGAGTTGGAGGCATAAGGCGGCGCGCTCCCACAAACGTCACTTCCGATGTCATTTGGCGGCCGCCATTTGCGGAGCAAGAAGCATGTCATTCAACGAGCTACGAAGGAAAACGCCCCCTTCTTCTTTCTCTCCAGCCAGGGACCCACGCGCGTTTTATTCCCTCCTCCCCGAACTCCGGCCCATCGGCAAACCGAGAGAAGCGGGGAAGTCTCCTCCCTCTGAAGTCGACGCGAAGCCCTGACTTGAGCGCTACTCCCTTCCCTCCCTCTATCCCCTTGGGGGGGGGAAAAAACAATCCTCCGACGCATGCGCTGATGTCCACCCTCCTGAGGGCCGGGCCAAAAGCTCGTGACGGGGCGCATGCGCGGGGCCCCGTGCTGGTTCTGTAGCTCGCTCGCCCGCTCCCTCGGCGCTGCCTCCGCGGCGACGGATCCTCCGCCGGCGGGGCCTGCGGGGACGGCTCCTTCCATCCGGGATGGGCCGGGACGCGGCCGGGACCGCCGCCATCGTCATCAGACGAGATCGTGCGAGGCAAAACCCTGAAGGAACCGGGGCGAGGTGAGTCTGTCAGGGGCGGGGGGCGGGGCATACCGAGGCTCCGCCCATCTGACCCCGCCCATCTCAGCTGTTCTCTTTCGGAGCGACCCCGCCCTTTTCCAGCCCCTGCCAGACGCCTCCCCCATCTCCTGCCTTGGAGCCCGCCTCCCATAATCCCCAGCCGCGGGTGGATTATGGGACTTGAGGCGCATCCCAATTTTGGAAGGGGAGGGAAAAGGTGATGAGAGTTTTCCCAGCTGGTGCCCTCCAGGCAGGCTGGGCTCCTATCTCCCATCCCTCGCCCTCCTCTTTGGAACCCTGGCTGGGAATGATGGGCATTGGAGCCCTGTCCTTCTAGAGGACTCTGGCTGCCAGGATGAGCTGCTTGGAGTTTCTCCAGCAGTGGGTAAGGTTGCTAGAGCTGCCCTCCAGCAGTGGCACCCTCTCGGATCCCAATCCCCATCATGCCAACCAGCAGGACCAGTGGGTGGCAGCTGGGTAAGGGGGTCCTCATCTCTCAATGGAACAAAGAATAACAGATTTGGAAGGGATCTTGGCGGTCATCTAGTCCAACCCCCCAACCCCCCCCCGATAGACCCAAAACTTTTTCACCGTGCTTATCTGCCCTGCTTCATTCAAGGCATAATTTCGCTGTTTCGCTCTAGGACATGTTTTCTCAACCTTGGCGGCTTCAGCTCCCCAAAATCCAGTATTTCCAGCTATAAATCGGAGACAGAAGTCTATTCAAAACTCGTTGCAGTGATACTTCTAGAAAATAATATGAAACTGATTTTCCTGAACTGGAGGGAAGAATAGTCCTAGGAGTTACATTAACTACATTGCTTTCTTGGGGCGTGGGAAAATTTCCTAGCTTTAGTTTCTGGGGGGGGGGGTGTTGTTTCTTCTTTTTTTTTTTTAAAGAAGAAAAAAAAAACCGAACTGAAACTGAGACATTTTGCGGGCACGGCGTTGGAGCCTGCCTCCCGAGTGCATTCAGGAAGTGACACGCGATAGAATGGGTGGGCTTGCTCATTGCCTGACAAAAGCTTAGATTATTTCTATCCTTTCTTCCAATGCAGTAAATTGACTGCTGCACAATTATTCTGAAACAACACTAATTGGATGACTCTAAAAGATGCCGGAGGTCATTAGTGGAGATTCTGCCTCAGTGAGCCTCGTTGTTGGCTAGAGAAATAATTGAATGAAAGAGACGCCTGACCCTCCCACCCATCACCCAACCACTCAGTAGTTGCTCATCTGCATATCAAGTTAGTCCCTGGGTACAGTAGCTAAAAAATGTATTGCAGAACTGTGAGGGCAGATCACAACTGATGCCTTAGGGGAGAGACTACAGGCTGCTAAATGGAAATTTAAAAAAAACAGATACGTGTTTACTTCCATCTTAAAAAGAATGAGGGGAGGAAAATAATGTGGACAATCAAGTGTTAGAGCTAAAAAAACCTCCATCTTTCTGAGTTATATTACAAATATCATCAGCAAAACGTGAAACATACCCTGGTTTGCCCGGTGCTCGGTTTTTAGCTTGTCCCATTCCTGGTCAGTTGCTGTAGGTAGAAAACATGACTCCTGTTTGTCCTAAGTCTCCAAAGTCCACATTAACAGAATAACAGAGTTGGAAGAGACCTTGGAGGTCTTCTAGTCCAACCCCCTGCTCAAGCAGGAGAGCTTATAACATTTCAGACAAATGGTTGCCCAGTCTCTTCATAAAAACCTCCAGTGATGGAGCACCCACAATGTCTGGAGGCACCAACAAAACAGCAGTCCTCCTGAACTACCATAACCCTCAACAGAATCTACACCTGCTTAATTTTCCCATGTGTGAGTGGTGATGTTGGTGACCAGTTTGGTCAAAAGTTTGCCTTCATAGTCACACAGATGTTTCCGTCATGTTGTTGATGTGCTTCTGGACCTGCCTCTGGTTCTCCTTCCCTCCTTCATCAGAGTAGTTATCTTGCCTGCTCTGCTCACAGAGACCTAAAGAGACCTCTGTGACATCAGAACTTCACAAGGCCGTGCTGAGGAGAACATCTGTGGACCTCGGACAGGTCCCAGATCTGGACAGCAGGAGCCCAACGGCCAGAATGTAACCACCACGCCATGCCCCAGGATGTGGCTCGGACAGGCCTTGGGTGGCCTGCAGATCTTCCCACCCCCTTTCATCCTCACGCCTAGAACATGTCACCCTCCTAACGTGTAAGTCGCAAGGGAATGGCTTAAGGAACCGATGGTGGGTATGTTGCAACTCGGAAACTCCAAAAAGCAGAAACTAGCTTTAGGGCAGAGGGTAGCTTTGCTTCAATCACAGCTGGTCCTCTCCAGGAGACGCATCCCTGGAAACATATGTAACTTTAGGATGGCTTTGAATATTCAGTTACAGGCAAGTCACCGTTAGCGGGAGCAGAGCAACTGTGACCTTGAACATGCAATACTTGGAATAAATAATCAAGAGGGGGTTAATTGGGCGCTTAGAAGCCGGCTGAGCCTCCTGCAGCTGCTGCTTCTCCTGGACAATCAAAGGCTGACTGGGTTGGTTTCCTCTAAGACGGTACGTTGGCCCACAGGAGCGTCAGTTCCAAAGAAAATCTTTGAAACGGTATCTGGACCGTGGACCACAATTTTGCTGGCATCGTTGGGGCGGATGCTTTGTCCCTGGGATGCTGGAATCAGTGGGTTCTTATTTTCTTATTTCTATGTAAAATATATTTTGTATTGACGGTCTTTATTTCCCTTCCCTTCCTTTCCCCACCTTTTGCTTACAACTAGAGTCAGTTTAATTATCCGAAGGCATGGCTTGACTTGATTCTGGGAAAGTCCCTGCTCTAACGTGGATCAGCTCATTTACGAGATGCCTGGACTTACTTCACATCCTGTACTTCTGAATTATTCACTGTTGTTGACATTATATCACTGTGCTGTTGTTCGCATTCTGGGCTGTTGAGAGAGGTTTAAAGAGTTATTTGGGGAAAGCGATTTATTTTGTCTTTTTGCTCATTATTATTTTGTGTTTAATTAGCAATTTCTCTCGGATTTGCTGACATCCTCTTTTTGCATGTAGACCTTGGCTATGTAGTGGCTACTGTGTTTTCCTGCTTTTTTTAAGTTGCTTTAAGTTTTCCGCTTAAAATAAGAGAAAAGTAAATCAAATTTAAAATATTAATAGCAAGAATCAATATACCAGAACCCACAGCTCTCCTCTCCAAGGTAGCAAAAGAGGGATTAATCAAATCCTAAAAATGTAAAGGCTAAAATAACGTAGAAGTGAAATTAAATTGCAGTTTAGTTGGAAACATGGGGAGATGAAATAAAAGCATAGCACCTACAGCTGATAAAGTAACCTCTGGAAAAAAAATATTACCACAAATAGAAAGACGTATCTAATCTTAATTGCTCAGAGAAGAATGTATTTCATACTGTGTAACCAAAACGACCTTTAGCGACCCAAGTCGCAAGCCTTTGATGGTCAACTTCAGCCAGATGAATAAATACCTAAAATAGACGTTTTTCACCCTGACAAAAATGGTTCCAAGTCATCTTGGTTACCGAATTTTTGCATCAGTTGCAAGTTTCAAGCAGTCCCTGGAAGACAGACGTGCCTTCTGTCTTCCAGATGGGTCATCACCTTCTGGAATATGGAAGTGGCCTGCAGACAGCTGGCCAAAGTAGCGAGCAGGACAGATGGCCTGAATTTGACACTTCCCAAAGCAGCTGGTGGCAGATAACACTGCCCATTAACCACAACCTTTTCTTCTTCCGAAGAATGAAAAGCCTCTCGCCGTCTCTCTCTCTCTCCTTTTTCTTCGAGATTCAGGATTGAGTCCAGGAGAAGGGGAGATGCTTGAACTTGATGAGGGAGCCAAAGGTCAAGAGTGCTTCTCCGGTGAAAGCACCTGCTTTCATGTTCAGCAGATGTTCTGTACTTTCCAGGTGACGCTCCACTTGGGCTTTCTCTCGGCCTGCTCCGATTGTGACCAACACGCCGTTCTGTTTACGCTTTGGGTGGGTTATCCCAGATATGACCGTGTGTGTATCGTAGACGCCCAAAGGATCAGCAAGATGTCAAACTGACCATTGTCGTAGTCAGGTATGTATGCTTTTTCTGGATTCTTCAACCTGCTTGTTCCATGCCGATTCGGAATAGGTGGCCCTTAGAAACACCCACACGCGCAGACCGCCACACACTTCTTAGCCAGCTCCCCGTTCACAAAAGCGTCTTCAAATAGGTGGAGACAAACCAGCAGAGGAAACTTCTGAAGTTTGTAAACTGGCCTCAATTGTTCCGTTAGAAAGCCACGGAGGAGGGTCTTTTCCAACAGATAGACAATTTAGGGAAGCGAGATTAATGGATGATGTTTCAAACTGGAAGCACCACTAGATGTTCGTGGCCAGTTGCCACACACATACAAACACACACACACACACACACACACAGAGGCTGTTTGTCTTTTTAAAAATTGCAGCTTCCTTTGGGGGGGAGATGTCTTTTCATCAAGAGTCCACAGTATTCAGAGGTTGAGCATTTGACGGACTTTTCTCTGAGCTTTTTGTACGGTTAATACTTTTACGTTCTTGCTGCATTTTGCTGCCCTGTCATCAGTTCTTGTGTGTAGTTATTGCCTTTATTCAGCAAATGCAACCCCTGCTTATTTGATATTCAGTCTTGAAGTCCCAAGTTAAAAGCGTTTCATCTGCCATCCTTATACACGATCAAACTCTTTTTAGCCTTGGCTAAGAGGATGCTGGCTAAGATCTACATAAACTGCAATGCAGTATCCTTGAAGGGCACCAGGTTGGAGAAAATTAATATAAGCAACTTTATAAAGCTGCAAAACAGTCGAGCCCCTGTCTAAAACATTTGTGGTTTGAAAGAGATCCGTTGTGCGAAGGCGCTGTGCATCAGTGTGAGGTTGGAGTGATTTCCCCCCCCCCGCTCTAATGTTTGATCACATTTTTTGGGGGGGGGGTTTTCAACAAGTCAACCTCATTTATGCTGTCTTCTCTTCCTCCTGCCTACAGCGAGCCTTTTAACTTACACAGCATCTTTGAAGAAGCAAAACCAGGATTTTGCTGCAGAATTGCTCTGTGGGTTAAGATCTGAACTCTGAGCCAAAAATTAAGAGTTCTATTTCCCTCATCTGGGGTTTTTTTTTGTTTTTTTTGGGGTGATCTTACAGTAATCAAGTCATGCTTAGGATGTTGTGTGTGGATGACAGATTGTTTCCCAAAGGCAAGATTAGATCTGCTGCTGCTGCAGAGTGTCATTTTTCAGTTGGATTCCTAAGGATCGTAAGCCATGGGCTGCTTCAGACATGCAGCCCGATTTGTTCACCCGTCTCAATGACAGAAAAATTTGCCAGTTTAGTGAAGTGGTGAAGGCATCCGGCTTGGAATGCAGGAGACTGTGAGTTCTAGTTCTGCCTTAGGTGCAAAATCTGCTGGGTCAGCTTGAGCCAGTCCCTCTCTCTCAGCCCTCGGAAGGAGGCAATGGCAAACCGCTTTGGAAAAACCTTTCCAGGAAAAGTGCAGGGGACTCGTCCAGGCAGTCTCTGAGTATTGGGCCCAGTTGAAAAAAAGCAAAAAAATAATAATAATTGAGGGGTGATTACTATGTTTAAGTCAAGGCTGGACCTCCTCTGCCCCTCTTCACAGGGGTTTTCTCGGCTGTGTGTAAAAACAGTGAGGAAGAGGAGGTAGAATCAATCCTACTTTCCTTCCGTCCTTGTTTTGTTGAGCTTGCATGACCCAGCTTTCCGTCTTGATTTGTAACAAACCAAGGATAAGATGCAAACTGGCCAACATGCCTCCAAAACTGCATTTGTGTGTGCTGGTTTGTGGGGAAAAGGAAGCCACCCTTTGTGAGGAAATCGAAAAGCATCTGCTCAGATATCGGCAAATCAATAGCGTGCTTTCAGCTCAGCCGTCGACCGTAATAGCACTGAATCAATAGGGATTTTAGGATGAAAAGGGTGTCTAGGATTTCTTCCCATTCCTGGCAGTGGAGAGATTTACACTGCAGCTGTTCATAATACTTTGATTTTCTGCTCAAATCGTGGGGTGCTCCCTGGGGACTCCTTCCTTTCCCAGCGAGCCCTGGTTTAATGAGACCATTTGTGCCTTCGTGAAGCTCCTTAGAACTTCACTCAAGACACCAAATGGGGCTTAGCAAATGTTCCCACAGGGCAAAGTAAGAAGTCTTCCCTGTGCAAGGAAAAAGAGAAGGATGGCCAGGCAAACGAGGACGAACGGATGGATGAAAAACGGAACTTTTTATTCCCTAAAGCAGGGGTAGTCAACCTTGGCTCTTTTATGACTCGTGGACTTCAACTCCCAGAATTCCTGAGCCAGCATGGCTGGCTCAGGAATTCTGGGAGTTGAAGTCCACGAGTCATAAAAGAGCCAAGGTTGACTACCCCTGCCCTAAAGGCTGAATTTCCCCCTCCCAAAAAAATTGTACGTAATTCTTAGGTGAAAGTAACTAACTGAAATGGCAATCTCATGTAGTACGGATAAAGTTATTCAAACTTCTACAAAAAACGAAACAAAAACCAGTATTAAACAAAGAAGTCCAACGATTGGGTCTGTCAAGAAGGAGATGGATTTCATGAGCCTCCTCTGGTCAGGTTCCTCCCTCAAGGTGGTTTTACACTGGAGAAGCCAGTCCAGGATTTTAATTTTATGGGGTCCTTGGTGCTCTCTGAGCTTGGTTACTCACTGATGATGTTACTTAGTTTGAGTAAGGAAACGTCTGCAAGAAAAGAATCAAGCTCAGAGAGCATCATGGACCCCACAGTCGTCTTCTCCTCCTCCCCCCCTCCACAAACCCCATTCCCTTCTAGCACCGATAATATTCTCTAGTTGGGTCATGAAATGTTTGCAAAAAAAGCAACCAAACTCAAGAGAGCACCAAGGATCCCACAATGTCTCCTCTTCCTCCTCCTCCTTTTCCTCCCTTCCTCCCTTCTACCACTACAATTTAATTGGGTAATGAAACTTGAAAATCAAACTCAGCACCAAGGATCCCACAATCGTCGTCTCCTCCTCCTCCTCCTCCTCCTCTTCCTCCTCTCCCCTCACTTCCTTCTACCACTGCCGATTTAATTGGGTAATAAAACTTAAAAATCAAACTCAGAGAGCATCAAGGACCCCACAGTCGTCTCCTTCTCCTCCTCCTCCTCTTCTGCAAACCCCACTCCCTTCTAGCACTGATGAAGTTATTTAATTGGCTAAGGAAATGTCTGCAAGAAAACAATCAAGCTCAGAGAGCATCAAAGACCCCTTATTTTCAACTCTGGGCTACAAACGGAACTTTAATTTTATTTATTTATATTTATTTCTTCATTCACTTGTTTATCTTTCTATTGATTATACTTGGGGACTTGTAGAAGTTCTTTATGCAGCCAGCGTAATGAAAAAAAGCCCCGATCAGGATCTTACATTTTTGGTCTGCTGAGGCTGTTAAGACCAACCTTGGATCCATTGATTCTGGAGTCCCTCCTGTTGCGTTTCGCTTGCCTCGTTTAAATTAGAATAGGATGGGCTGTCCGTTCATCCCTTGACAATAGTTGAGGTGCTGTCTGTGAGCCTCACTGCACAGCTACTCGCTGGTTACTTCCCCCCACAGGGCCAGTCCAGAAAATCATGCAGTCATCTGGGCACAGGTTGCGTGACGTTGAGCATCATCCTCTGCTTGCCGAGAATGACTGCTACGATTCGCCGTCATCCGAGTGCGACGCGGGGGATCGCGTCTGGTTCATCCGCGACAGCTGCGGGATGGTCTGTGCAGTGATGACCTGGCTTCTGGTGGTCTACGCTGACTTCGTGGTCACCTTCGTCATGCTGCTCCCTTCCAAAGACTTCTGGTATTCCCTGGTCAACGGAGTCCTCTTCAATGGCTTGGCTGTGCTGGCATTGTCTTCTCACCTAAGAACAATGCTGACGGATCCAGTGAGTAGAGTGGTCGACAGTTTTGGGTCCCATGCCGAGGACTCTTTCTTGACCATGTGGATTCACACTTCCGATAATCCCACAGGTCTAGGACAGGGGTCTTCAAACTTGGCCCTTTTATGATTTGTGGACTTCAACTCTCAGAATTCCTCAGCCAGGCAGAGGAATTCTGGGAGTTGAAGTCCACAAGTCATAAAAGGGCCAAGTTTGAAGACCCCTGGTCTAGGACAACTCATCACGGCCAACGTGTCATGGCCAACTAGCCTTGGCCAACTTGCCATGGAACAAAAGTTACATATTATTGAAGAAATGGTGGAATAGAATTATTAAATGAAGGATGCAAAAGGAGGGACAAGATGAAGTGTGAAGGACAAAAAAATGAAATTTTAAATTATTTTAAATAATTAAAATAAAAGTATTGATGAATTGTCCTGTGGTGAGTTGGCGAAGGCAAGTCATCCCATAGTGAGTTGGCTACAGCACGTTGGCCAAGGTGCGTTGACCATGGCGAGTTGGCCACAGCAAGTTGGCCTATGGTGAGTTGACCATGGCAAGTTGGCCATGGAGAGTTGACCAAGGTGAATTGGCCATGGAGAGTTGGCCAAGGTGAATTGGCCATGGAGAGTTGGCCAAGGTGAGTTGGCCGTGGTGAACTGTCCCATTCCGAATCCCCCAGCCAATGCAGCCTTGAGGATTCTGGGAATTGAAGGACAGCCTATTTGGGAAACATGAGATCCAGGAGCAGCCTCATTCTGGATCCCTGAGTTTTGTCTTTCTGCCTTTTTAGGGTGCTGTCCCCAAAGGAAATGCCACAAAGGAATACATGGAGAGTTTGCAGCTGAAGCCAGGGGAGGTCATCTACAAATGCCCCAAGTGTTGCAGCGTGAAGCCAGAACGTGCCCATCACTGCAGGTATCCTTCACACCGCCTGGGAGTTGCCTTCTCAGAGGGGGCTGCTCTCCACATTTTAAGGGGCCTCTGCAGTCCCAGAAGTATGGATTGAGGTCATTCCTGTTTCAAGCTGCCTCTCTTTTGTGCTCAGCAAGAGAGCAGAAGGGGGCTGTTTCCTAGGTGCTGCTGCCTTCTCGAACGCAGCTGCTGCTTCGGTTTGGCTCAGTCCCCCCTCGGCCCCCGACTGCTTGAAACGGAGGATTCGTACAAACGTGGGAGGCTGGGGGAGGTAGGGAGCGCGGGCGGTAGAGCTTGTTGACCTTCATAAGAGCCGGCTCCTTTTCCAGACTGAAATACACGAGTGCCTCTTTTTGAAGGACAGATGAAAATGCTGCCTCCTCCCCCCCCAACCCTGCCTCAGCTGCTGGCAGCCTCCTCCCCCCCCCCAATGAAATTAACTCTGCAGGGAAGGCTAAATCTACTTTGATTGAGATAATAAAAGATTCTTGCAAGCATCGGGTGGGAGATCTCTCGTTAAAGAGAGATCCCACCTGGAACTGGGGAGGAACTTCCTAGCAGGGAGAACGATGAATCAATGGAATGTCTTGCCTCCCAGACTTGTGGGTGTTCCATCGCTGGAGGTTTTCAAGAAAAGATTGGACAACCATTTGTCTGGAATGGGGTAAGGTCAGAGAGGGGTGGGTGGGTTAGACTAGAAGATCTCCACGGTCGTCCCAAAAGTGCTTTTCAAAAGGCAGCTGGACTGTCGTGGGGTTTTTTTTTTCCTTGAAAACCGTTTGCTTCTCATCCAAGAAGCTTCTTCAGTTCACTTTGAGGATTGAAGAAGCTTCTTGGATGAGAAGCGAAACATTTTTCAAGGAAAAAAAACCACAAAATCTAGTCGCCTTTTGGAAAGCCTCTTTGGGACAACCGTGACCTGGATGATTGAGACTCTCCACAGACATCTTCAAGGTCCTTTCCAGTTCTATGATTCTATGAAGGAGCCGTATCTCCTCTTCCTTTTGATACTTCAGCGAATTAAGGAGGCACCTGCCTAAGCCTCTTCTGAATGTTATCTCATTTTTCAGACCTTAAAAAAAACGTTTCACCCCTTTTTGCCCAGTTGAGGGTCCTGGCTTGTCCCCATCAAGGTCTTCTTCCTGACTCTCCACAGCTGGGAGCCAAGCAAAGTTCTTGCATTCTCCTCTTCAGCATTTCTCCAAAGAAGACTCCAAAGGGCCACAGTGTAATCTTCCCTCCTATGAAAAATACCCTGATATGATACAGACTTGATCTGTTTTCCGACATTTCTCTTACAGCAGTTGAGCAGTTCAGAAATACGAAATATAAATAAATAAAGTTTTGTCCGGTTCATAAAAGAGGAAATGGATCTGGCTTGTTTATTGTATGCAAATAACCTTAGATTTTTCAAAGAAATCGGTTCTACTTTCGGCACCAAGATGTACATAATCTTTTTTTTCCCCTCACTCCCCCCCCCCTTTAAATCCCATCAGTATTTGCAAACGATGCATTCGGAAGATGGATCATCACTGTCCCTGGGTTAACAACTGTGTGGGGGAAAGGAACCAGAGGTTTTTTGTGCTTTTTACTGTGAGTAGGAATTGTTGTGTTATTTATCACAAATCAGGGAAGAGGAAGGAATGTAGCTAAACATTTAAATTTGCAAGTCAGAATATTGGTCATGCTTTAATGCTGACATCATCTCCCTGGTGATGGTGCCCGGCTTGTGGAATATTATCCACCCAGAAACCTATGTTTATTCTTTTGGCTTTTTTTCTCAGACCTTCCTTGGGTTAGAAATGGGGACTGAGCTTTTTAGTTTTACTGTTTGAACTTTTGGGGGGGGGGGCATCTTCTGATTAGCTCTGTTCCTTTTCTGTTTCTTTCTTCGATAGGCATAGTTTACTTCTGATTTTTATTTGCAAGCTGCTTCAAGTCTTTGTGGTATCAGGCAGCCTCAAAATAAATAAATAAATAGATGAGAAGTGAAGAAAGGAGACCCACGATAGCGTTGAAGACATGCCTTGCAAAGATCGATGTCAAATTCCTTGTGGGTCAAAGACAAATTCCTTGTGTGTCCAACCACACTTGGCCAATAAAAGAATTCTATTCTATTCTATTCTATTCTATTCTATTCTATTCTATTCTATTCTAAATCCTCCCTTCTTTTCCAGATGTACATTGCTCTGATTTCAGCTCATGCGCTCATCCTGTGTGGATTTCAGTTCTTTTCCTGCGTCCGAAATCAGTGGATTGGTAAGCAAGCACGTGGCCTTTGACAGATTTATTTTAAGCATGCCTAAATCGCTTCGTCTAGCAGATGGTTCAGGTGCCGTCAGACCATGAAGAAACTGCGGTGCAAATCTGAAACCGTGGAAGGATTTTAAGTAGCCGGTTACAAAAGCGAGCAGGGGCAGCCGTCAATAAAAAAAGAGGAAACTGAACTGGAATGATTAAAACTGTACAAAAGCCAAATCGTGTCTTACAAAGAGAAATAATTCTGAAACAAACAAATAAAATTTGGTGTCTAATGTGATGAAATAAGGGTCTTTTTCTCTCTGCCGGACAAGGTTTTTCAAAGGAAAACGGTTGTCTTTTTCAAGCTTATCTCCAAGGGCGGAGTAGGTTTGGAAAATGGGTCTTAAGAAAAGAAATTGACAAGGCAGTTAGATTTTATGGGAGAAAACTACCTCTTGGAAACCTAAATGCCCAAAGGTTTAGAACCCTGAAAATCGAAATTGGCTGTTGAGTGTTCAAACTATGGTGTCTTGGTACATTTGCACATTATTTTGTTTCATTAAGGAAACTGCTGGAGCGTTTCCAAAAGAGCATTTTGTTGAGTGCTCGAGTGACATTTTTCCAACCCGACCGATGTTTTTGAGTTTTGTTTTCAAAATAATTGCCTTTTTGAATTATGCATGGGAGTGCAGCGTGGGCGACGCTGAGATTGTGCTGCCGGAGACCCATAGAGAAAACACAACGTATCTATATTTTGCTGTATCAGGGCACATGATGCACGTGTGGTGCCAGAATTTCAAGGGTTAAACCCCCACGTCCGGTTCAACATGAGGGTTGGATGTGGGCCGTCCTGCTTTCTTGGATATTTTGCTGGGGCACCCATGAAAACACAAGTCCTCAAATTCCACTTCAGCAGATGGCTGGTCTTATCTGGACTTAGGAATTAGCTGGGTCAGGCCTGATTATTAGTTGGATAGGAAGCCATTAGCAAATCCCAGGCTCTAAAGTTAGATTAGGACAGGGATTCTCAACCTCAGCAGCTTTAAAAATGACTGGACTTCAACTCCCAGAATCCCCCTGGCTGGAGAATACTGGGAGTTGAAGTCCCAAGTTGCCAAGGTTGAGAAAGACTAGATTGGGAAGTCAAAAATGCTTCCCTGGAGAAGATACTGACCAGTTGTTGTTTTTTCTGTAGTGATGCCAACATTATTAATACGCTTTAGGAAGAGAAATACGTTAGTTGCAAAAGCTTCTGGCTTTTAACAACACAAGATGTTTGAAGCCCTAAAATAGGAATGTCACTCTCCCAGACCAGTAGGAAATCTCCTAAACTGTCTGGTCAACATGTGTAACATGTTTGCATTTCTGTGACTCTCAAACACTCTCTACTTCCCATGTAATGCCTAATCCCTCCAGTATATTGTACAATGTTTCATGCCTTTTATAAATACAATCCTTTGTATTTGCTTCCAACCATTTGCAAGCCAGTTTTGGATTCTACCTCGCAGTTCCTCTTTAAACTTGCTAATTATTCCAAAAAGACGTTGTGAATATGATTGTTCTGGATTCAAACTTAATTTTCCTTCCTTCCTTCCTTCCTTCCTTCCTTCCTTTCTCCCCTTCTCCTTCCTTCCTTCCTTTCTCCCCTTCTCCTCCTTCCTTCCTTCCTTCCTCTCTCCCCTTCTCCTCCTTCCTTGCTTCCTTCCTTCCTTCCTCTCTCCCCTTCTCTTCCTTCCTTCCTTCCTTCCCAGAATGCAGTAACTTCTCCCCACCCGTGACGGTGATCCTGCTGATCTTCTTGTGCCTTGAAGGGTTTCTCTTTCTGACCTTCACCGCGGTGATGTTTGGCACTCAGATCCATTCGATATGCAACGATGAAACAGTAAGACATCCCCCCCCCACACACGGTCACCACCCCATTGCAGTTCGGACCTGCCATTCGAACCCATCCCAACCTCCCCTCCAGCTGAGACCTTGAATCTCAGCACACCCTCCCCAGGTTTGGCAGAATTTCACAAAATGCCCAATTAACTTGCAGGAGATCGAAAGGCTGAAGAGCGAGAAGCCCACTTGGGAACGGAGACTGTGCTGGGAAGGGATGAAGTCGGTCTTCGGGGGACAACCGTCCCTGCTGTGGATCAATCCTTTCGCTGGATTCCGAATCCGGAGGCTCCTGCTCAGAGCCAAAAAGGGAGCACCTGAATTTTCGGTCTGAGCCGGCCCAATCATGCTGAAACCCACACAAGGAGTGTATTGTATTTATTGGGGGCGAGGCGGGGGAAAAAGCCGCCACCTGGGACCAGAGGAGTTGGACAAAAAAACATACCGAACATTTTGCTTGTAGCAAGCAGAGTTTTATACCTTTATAACCTCCTACGTCTCACTCTCTGGAAGCGGACGCTGAATGTGGCCACGCCTGGCTTTTGTTCCGTCGAACAAACGAAACACCAACGGGACAGGACGGTTACGCTGAGAAAGTCCAAATAGCACCTCCACTGCGGTAACGGGATTTTAGGGGATTGTTTGCCAGATCTTTTCTTCATTAGGAGTCTTTTGTTTTCTTTCTTTGTGACACATTGACTTCTCCTCTTTTGAAAAGACTGTTCCTGGAGCCATCGTTGTCAATCACGAGACACCACTGTCAGTCATGAGACATGCTGAAAACGGCTAGCCAAACGCAATCTCCGAAATGAAAAATTTCAGGTGGTTTTTTTCCATGGTGTTTTCTGTTTGCCCCAACGAGCTCGGTTAGGGTGGGTGATTATCTTGCAGGGCTTCTGATTCTCCCACGAGAGAACCCAAAGCTCGCACGGGTGAGGTCCCAAATCTCCCCCCCCCTCGTCAGATCGTTCCTTTTTAGGTTCAGAATCAAAGTACTAAATAGGGAACAACTATAAGAACAAGCTACTCGTTCTGCTTGTGGACGCTTGTGTCAAATGCCTGGGTTTTTGTTCTCGCTTTAAGGGAAGCCCTTCTCTGCGATTTGGGGAGGTCTAGAATGGGTTTTAAAGAAGAAAGAGGCCCCGAGGTCAAAACCTCTTAAAGTCAGCAAACTCTCAGTTATCTTTTTCACGTCACCAGCACCGGGTGACATGTCAAGTTAGGCCAGCAGGTTTTTCAAAAAGTTCCTCCGGCTACGGGAAGCAGTGCTAGGAACTCGGGAGACCCGGTTGTTGAAAAAGAAGTCTCTTTTGAAGTTCAGCAGGAGTTAGTTTGGAAGGTCGTCTCTCCGACATTTCTCAAGTCCATTTGTTTTTAAAGAAGCTGCTTTAGCTCAGTTTCACGAGAGTATATAGGTAGTCCTTGACTTCGTTTAGTGACCTATGGCTGGCTGGGGAATTCTAGGAGTTGAATGAAGTCCAGGTGTCTTAAAAGTTGCCAAGGTTGAGAAACACTATATACTAAGGAAAGGTTTTTAGAGGTTGAAAAGACACTGTGTTGAGGAAATACCCAGGAAAGGCAGGTGGGCGTTTTAACTCCACGTAGGATTCAGATCGGTCATGAAATTCCACTTGTTCCCTAATGGTAATTATGCTTAAATTATGCTTAAAGTAAAAAAAACAAAAAGATTGCCCCCTCTGCATCCTCCTTGTAACCAGAAGATTCAGTGCAGCTCTTGAGTATGTATGTGT
Source organism: Protobothrops mucrosquamatus (assembly GCF_001527695.2). Taxonomy (NCBI): domain Eukaryota; kingdom Metazoa; phylum Chordata; class Lepidosauria; order Squamata; family Viperidae; genus Protobothrops; species Protobothrops mucrosquamatus. The sequence goes on along the minus strand of NW_015386114.1, from coordinate 667,781 downwards.
ATCCTGATTTTTTTTATATATATATATATATATATATATAAAAAGAGCTTCTTTTAAGAGTTGTCCTAACTCTTAATAGCGATGGGTTCTTTTTATTCTGTAATGGCATCGCATGCTTCTACCCCATAGTGGGCATCTACGGGGGCGGCAGGAGGATACCCATATGATGAAGGTGTCACATGAGTGTTGGCGCTTCACGTACTTATGCGACTGAAGTTGAGATACAGGTTTACCAGAACTGCATTTGCACAATGAGATGTATGGATTATGGAGGGCTTGGGTGGACACCCCTGAGTCTGGTTGATCTCTTAGAGAAGATTTTGAGTTGAGTGAAGTTCTCTGGGTATAGATGAAGCATTTCCAATTCCGTCAGCATTTGGAGGGTGGCGCAGTGGCTCAGTGGTTAAAGACACTGGGCTTGATGGCTGGAAAGTTGGCAGCCCAAGTTCGAGACCCTAGCGCCACGCGACGGAGTGAGCTCCCGTCCTCACCTCAGCTCCAGTCAACCTAGCAGTTTGAAAGCATGCAAATGTGAGTAGATAAATAAGTATCACTTCGGTGGGAAGGGAACAGCCCTCCATCATGTGCTGGTCACATGACCACAAAAATGTGTTCGGACAGCTCTGGCTCAACGGCCTTGAAACGGAAATGGGCACCGCCCCCCTAGACTCGGTAAAGACTAGCGGAGTAAAAATCCGGAAGGACTCCTTTTTACCGTAGCATTGTAGAAAGAGGTATATATAATGGGCTTAGACCAGGGGTAGGCAACCTTGGCTCTTTTATGACTCGTGGACTTCAACTCCCAGAATTCCTGAGCCAGCATGGCTGGCTCAGGAATTCTGGGAGTTGAAGTCCACGAGTCATAAAAGAGCCAAGGTTGCCTATCCCTGGCTTAGACCATTCTTCAGATGAAGGCCATAGGGTGTGACCCTTCAGACGAAAGCGGCAGGCATCGGTTCCTGTCACTCAACCCTGGATCTCTCTTCTTGTGGATGACCCTCACCTGAAATCCTGTTTTTCTCATTTGCCTGTGGATTTTGGCAGACAAAATCGCTGCTTGTTGTATAGTGCCTTATCTTTTTTGTGAGTCGGGTTGCATGTTACAAGACAGGGGTCTGAGAGGGTGCTGCTGCTATTGTGCGGGACTCTCCTAACATCCCTATTGGGGCATGTCAACATTTAAAAATACACAGAATTGATGGAACAGAGGTGAGGAAGAAGAGAAGCAAAACCACAGGTGTGCCCTTGGGCATGTTTTTAAGAAGATGTTAGGTGTTTCTCTATTTACAAGCCAAATCTAGTGTTTCTTCTCCTTTCTGAGAGAACTTGATCTACCAGTACGTCCACCATGGTGTTAAGGAGGAATCCAATCCTCCGTTCTTAAGAGGCATGCCAGACTAATAAGCATATATAGCTATCCATGAGTATTTCCCCTGATAACGGTTGGTACTGCTGAAGAAATATTGAGCATTTACAGAATCCGGCCAAGGTGTGCTTGGTACATCTTAGCAAACTCTTCTCAGTCATGTAAACAGAATTTAGGCAGCTCGGTCTTAGTTTGAGGTTAATCCTGGAGGAAACTGCCAATGGAAGAAAATGCAACATAGGACAAAAAATAAATGTGAAAAAAGGATCAGATTCAAGATCTGTTGCGGTTTCAGTTCTACCGTTTGAGAATTAGGTATATTGACATTTAAGGACCTCATTCGTATAGGCCGCCTCTGGTGGGACTGTTCTTCTGAAACTCAGCAGATCATGTTTAAGCAGCCGATTATGTCTGTGATTTAGCAAATACTGTATGTGTGTGGAATGGATGGAAATGAAGTTCCTTGGTTTTCAGATCCTTGTTCTGTTGTAATTTTTTTTTTAGAAAAATGTGGAATAAAGTTAACTGATTGAAGGAAGCTTGGTTGACCATCACCAGGCAAATGGCAGCTTTGATTTACTTTATGGGTGTGGAGATGTTGCTCCAGGGAAGTTCATCACTGGAGGTTTTTAAGAAAAGACTGGACAATTAACTATCTGAAATGGTACAGGGTCTTCTGCTTCAGCAGGGGTTGGATTAGAAGACCTCCAAGGTCCCTTCCAGCTCTATTCTGATTGATAGATTGATTGATTGAGTTAAGCGCATAGTTGTGACCTAACTTTCCCACAAGCCATAAATGGCCATTCTGAAGTATTAATATATTGCTTGAAGTCTTTTAAGTACAATTTATTTTGTTCAAACATTGATATACATATTTTTACAAATGGTAAGAGGAATCTCAAAAAATTAGGTTAAGTCCTAGGAGTATGCCGATCATATATATGTATCTCTCAACTAGAACTATTATTGGACTATGGCCATCAAACTGGTTTTAAGACCTGCACGGAGCTAATCTCCATTTGGTGTTCCATCCAAACCAGTTCTGGTGTTTCCACCACAACACAATAGATGGGAGTGTAACAGAAAATAAACCACTTAACTGCCAATGTTTTATATGATAGTTTACACCTGCTATGCTAATAATGTTGTGGGATCTTTTCTTGGAGAGGACCCAAGTGAGATGCAAAGTGATTTAGTTGGGCGGGAAACCTAGCAGTGTTGGCTGCCATTATGAGAACAAAGCTTGTTGAATTCAAAAAGGGACAACTAAAAAATAAGAGTGGATTTCCTAGAGGATCTCTTGTTTGGGGATGACCACCTGAGGCAAAAGGGTTGTTGGGATTTCGGATCCAGGCGTGGGACCCAGTTTGTAATCTTCACTTCCTGTGCTGGTGGAAGGAGAAGGGAGCGAAGTTTCTGGTGAAGCTGTAGAAGAAAAGATGAACATGATAATTACTTCTCGTGCATGTAAGCATACACAGCCATGATTTGCCTTGTCTGTCCTGGGCCTTCAAAAAAGTCCTTCATGATATGTTCGGTAGATCCTATTCCTCAATGGATCCATTCCTTATCTACTGTCTTCCTGCCAGTCTCCTTGATCACCCACCACCCTTTCATCCAATCTGTATCACCCACCCACTCTGGTCCTCTTGTATCTTCCAAGCATTTGTATCCTTTGGGTCAATGGTCAAGGTTCAACCACAATTTCCTAGTTGAAACACTGAGAAACTGGATACCTACAGACTGAAATGGTGTGAATCACTGAGCCGATTGTACTAGGCAGCACGATGTGACCTGGAAGAGGCTCCATATTATGGCTGGAAGGACCTGGCTGGTATTGGGGCATCTCCATGCTTGTTCCTGCACAAGAAGAAAGCCATCTCAGTCCAATCATATTTACTTTAAGACTTGTGGACTTCAACTCCCAGAATTCCTCAGCTAGCATAGCCGGCTGAGGAATTCCAGAAGTTGAAGTTCAGAAGTCTTAATAATTGCCAAGCTTAGACAGCCCTGTTATACGGCTATCTAGGTTCATCATCTCGGCAAAAAAAAACAGGTTTGGAATGAACCCACCAAGCCTTCCACACAATTGGTGGATCTGGGGGCAATTTGGACTCTTTTGCTCCTGTATAATTATTTTGGGATTTAACGAAGTGCCCTAGTGTGTAAAGAAGCCATAATAACATCTTTTTTTTCTGTAATCACTAATTCAACTTGATTCCAGCTCTTTTTTCGATGCCAAGGTTCATCTGAATGCTCTTGGAGGATTTTTAACAGGGTTAAAACTAGCCAAGCCAAACAGAGATAGGTGAACAGGGCTGCTGGTTAAAGGTATTGTGTGTAGACCCAACCCCAAAGCTACTTTTGTTATCCCACTTTTCTTGCAGCTGGGCGAGATGGTCAATGAAGCATCCCTAGTTGTGTTTTCTCCACAACCACCACCTTGTGGGGTTGGTTGGGCTGTGCGAGAGGGACAGCCTAATAGGTTCCTCAGAAAGCTTCTGAAGGAGGAGCAGAACCTGGGTCCCCTGGTTCCTACTCCAGGCCCTTCACATCTCCACCCACGCTGTACCTCCAAGAAGCATTTCTTGCAGCAAGCTGTCAATCCTGGCCATGCCGAAGAGTTTGACGAACTGAACTTGCTCTATCATCTGCCAGGTGATGCTCTGTAGCGGAGGGAGCAGCAGGAGGATGTCGCTGAACCTTCCCCGGGAGTCATATTGCCGGTCGTTGATGTAATCCTCCAGGTTCACCTGGACCTGGAAACGCATATTCTTGACTTTCCCTGGATCGCTCAGCCCTTTGCAGTCTGGGACAAGGAGAAAGGGGAGAAACAAGCAAGATGGAGATGAACGCGAGCAAATGTTGTCAGCCACGATTACGGTGGGAGCGTGACCAAGAAGGAAAATCACCAGGAGAAGCAAAAACAATAGAAAATTAACTTTAGTTCAGGACAGAGGGAAGTTTTAAGACAACAAAGCCAAGATACCCACAGGAAGCTTGCCCTATCAATTGTCCCAAAGGTGCTTTTTCAAGAGGCAACTGGATTTTTGTTTTTCCTTGACGACGTCTCGCTTCTCATCCAAGAAGCTTCTTTGGCTTTTCTTTTCTTTTTTCTTTTTTAGAGTAGTAAGCATCCGTTTATTTGCTGACACCGTTACAAAAACTGATTATGTTAGCAACCCAAAAGAGAGAGAGTAGGGAGGAGGAGTGTTTATACTTCAGGTAGAAGTTACAAGGCTGCGACTCACTCCCAAGCTGTATCTAAGTAAAACAGAACAGGCTGTCGGTATTAAAAACTTGCTATTTTGAGGAACTGAACTGAAGGAGTTTCCAAAACATCTGCAGGGAAAAGCGAAGAAAATCCAGTGGTCTCTTGAAAAAGCCCCTTTGGGACAACCATGACCTGGATGACTGAGAACCTCCATAAACGTTGTCCCGTCAATCCCTATCATCCATTGGTAACCAAAGGGAGTTTGATCAAACTCGGGATGAGGTGAAGGAAGAAAAAAAAAATACCTGGATCAAAAAAGACTATGGCTTTAAGGCAGGCATATTCATTCTCATCGATCTGAATTTCCCGCAAGGGCTTCACCAGCTCGTCCAGGATCCTGATGGCCACTCGGGCAATTTCAAGCTCTGGACATTGCATGGGGATGATGAAGTCATTGCCTATAGAAGAGGAAGAGGAAGGAATGCTGTGAGGCCGATGATCGTCATGGCTCCAGCTAATAAAGGGACATACATACAATACTTACACCGATTTTTCTAAGTGTTAAGAAACAGAAGCACTTCATCAATCATTGTGGCGGTTTAACCCTCCCTCTTTCCCTCTCTATGGTTCACACATAACACAAGGTCATCATGTGGATTGCTCAGAGCATATAGCACTTATCTGTTATGTGAAGTAAGCCACTTGGATTAAGGTTCTCTGAGCCATAGTCAACCCATGGCTAAGGATGGTCCATAAGCACAGCCTAATGCCCTTAGAGATGAGCCGTGGTGGCGCAGGGGTTAGAATCCAGTAATGCAGGCTACTTCTACTGACTGCCGGCTGCCAGCAGTTCGGCAGTTCGAATCTCACCAGGCTCAAGGTTGACTCAGCCTTCCACCCTTCTGAGGTCAGTAAAACGAGGACCTGGATTGTTGGGGGCAAATATGCTGACTCTGTAAACCGCTTAGAGAGGGCTGTAAAGAACTGTGAAGCGGTATATAAATCTAAGGGCTGTTGCTATTAAAGATCTGAGAAGGATCAGTCGATCATTTGCAATGTTCTTGCAGTATATTTCAACTGGGGTGGTCCAAAGAAGACATAGGTGGAAGTGACTGAAATAGTGACCCGAGTCACAGTTTTATGAAAAGATGCATGACGATGTGGAGAAAAATAAGAGTTACGCTCTAAATCAGTGTTTCCCAACCTTAAGAGTTTTAAGATATGTGGACTTCATCCCCTGGATTTCAACTTTAAGAGGAGTGGGCTTCAACTCCCAGCATAGGAGAATTTTGGAAGTCCACACATCTTAAAGTTGCTGAGGTTGAGAAACACGGCTCCAAATCACAGTGCAAGAACTTCCAGATGACCAAGTGAGATTGCTTCTGACCGGGCAGAGAGGGGGCCTTTTCCATACAAGACCTCATCAAGCCTGCTTCAAAGTGGTAATGAAGAATATCCTGGAGCTGCTGAGCAAGGCTTGCTCCGTTGGCCTTCTGCAGCTGGCCAAGCCCACCAACCGCAGACAGCACCCCTGATTCATTATCCAAACCCCCAACGGACCCTTTGCAACAGTCAAGGGGCTGAGCAGCTCCGTGGGAGCTGGATGATGAAAGCTTTTTTTTTTTTTAACCTAAGCAGAGAAAAATTATTCTTACCTAGTAAGAGAAAATTTGTGTATGGAATGGAGCGCTTTGCAACTCCCAGCAAGAGATGTTCCCCTGCGTGGGCTCTTAGCAAGGCAACCTGAAAATTGCAAGAGACAGAAGATGTTATTGCCTACTTGAGGAACCCACATCTTCAAAACCGTTTGTAAAGAAACAAACTGTTCAGAGTTTGAGTTAGGAAAGTCACCAACCGCCCTTGTGCAAGAGGAACCATTTAGGAGTGTAAAACTGGGCAAAAGAAGGCCCCTTGCTCACCTGATCGTCCAGGGGAAGCTCACCGAACACGGGGATGCATTTTGCCCACTCCACCAGGGCTAAAAGCTGCTGCTTCATTGATTCACACACGTCGTTGATCGTGGCGATTTTCTTCATGGCGATCTCTGCGTTGTGCACAGGACGGAGAGCTGAGTACTGCAAGACAAGAGGCCAGGTAACCACACACACCCTCCTCAGGGCACTAAAGCTCTCCCTTTCCCCTCGCCCTTTGGTTCTTCCTTCCCCTCCTTTTCCAGAATAGAGAAAGGGGAGAAATTCATTTACTTTCCAACTGTATGGAACGATCTAATTTTGTACTGATGAACAAATAAATGAAGAGATAACGTTATCCTTCCAAATCCACATTTTGCACTGCAAATAGCCAGGGTTTCGTTGTTGTTTTTAACAAAATAAGACTTAAGAAAAAGTCTGTATAAAGATGAGAGAGAAAAACAGGAGAGAGAGAGAGAGAGAGAGAGAGAGAGAGAGAGTATGCATTATATTGAAGAAATTAGATTGTAAAATGTGCACTACTCAAAACAACAGAAATGCCTCTGTTTGGAGAAATATTCTTCAGCATGCATGCCCATTTCAATGCATTTTTTAAATAAGCCTTAGATTAAATGGAAAAGGGTAATTAAATTTACAAATGAAAACATGTGCAAATGCAATGGGCACTTTTTCAGAAATGAACAACACTGGAAACATCAAAGCAATATATTTTTTCCCTTCCCTACTCCATGTATGTATGTATGTATGTATGTATGTATGTATGTATGTATGTATGTATGTTTATATATATATACAGTGCTTTTTTGTTAAAAAAAAAAAAAAAGGTGCCGGAACTCATGCCTTGCTGGGAAGGATATAAGCCAACTGTTTATTGGTAAAAAATAAAACAATAAAAACAACTATTTACAATACTAAAAACAGCCTTAGCTTTCGCTGGTCCACTGCCAGCGTCATCAGAGTGAGTGTTAGGGGTGGGGAGTTTTCTTATAAATCTTGCTGACTCAGTTTATATCCTTCCCAGATTTCGAGGATTTTATATCATTGTACACATATGCCTGGGATTCGTATTTTTATAGTTATTAGGGATATATGTATGTATGTATGTATGTATGTATTATATCACTCGATCCCGTTCAGTTTAACATCTGGGCATAGTATGCTCACATTCAGTAGGCTCCCTAGCTCCAGCAGGTGGCAATATATCACAAGTATTTCATTAACATTCTGAGTTAAAAATAAGAATGCAAGGCTCCCTCCCTCCCCACTGCAAACAGACCATTCAACTTTTAGAGCTGAGATAGATCAAAGCAAATTCTGCCTGGGTAGAAACCCACCTGCGGAGTTGAGTGCAAAGCTGTCTATTAGAAATAAACGGGGTACTAAAATAAATGCACAGTTAAGGAACTGCAAGAAGATCTGGGGAAAGTGCATTATTATTTATTTATTTATTCCCCTCCTCCTCCTCCTCCTCTTCCTCCTTCTCCTCCTCTTCCTCCTCCTCCTCCTCCTCCTCCTCCTCCTCCTCCTCCTACCTGCTGTGCCATTCCTTCTGCCTGGGTGAGGATGGTGATGGACAGTGCCCCATTGTCTTCATAACTGCTTCGCCGGATGCTGATCCTGTCCCGTTCATTCTGCACAGCTTTTTGGGGGGAAGAAAGAAAGAGATATTGAAGGATTGGCCGCCTGCCCAGGGAACGACCCTTCAGTCGATGGATCAATCAATCAATCAAGTTGTGCCATCGTTCATGAACGTTTGGTGAGGTTTCACTCTTCTGGGTCCAGAAGTGAATCCTGCCGAAGATGCTTCCCTGGGAAGACCTCATACTTAAGTAAGCCCCTTCCTTACACAGGTAGTCCTTGACTTACCACAATTCATTTAGTGACCGTTTGAAGTTGCGACAGCACTGAAAAAAAAGATTTGCGACCGTTTTTCACACTTATGACCGTTGCAGCATCCCCAGGGTCACGTGATCAAAATTCAGACGCTTGGCAAACTGACTCATATTTATGACGGTCACAGCGTCCTGGGGTCGCATGACCCCTTTTTGCGACCTTCTGACAAGCAAAGTCAATGGGGAAGCCAGATTCACTTAACAACCGGGTGACTAATTTAACAACTGCAGTGGTTCCCTTAACAAACGGGGCAAGAAAAGTCGTAAAACGTTGGCAAAACTCACTTAACAAAATTCTCACTTAGCGACCTAAATTCTGAGCTCAGTTGGGGTTATCATTTGAGGACTGCCTGTATTAAGTGGCTTGCCATGATCTTTATCTCATAATTTGCCCACTAGATTAAACACAGGATCCCTGGGCTATTATTCCCAAGAAAATGTGGGTGGCCCAAGAGGTCAAAATAAGGGTTTTTATATTTAATATTTATTTAATATTTATACGTTACTTATATGTAAGGGTGTAAGTCTATACATATGTTGTATATAGTATGTTTTAAATTTGTTATGTATGTGTATGTGTACACTTGAGAGCAAGCAACTGAATTTCATTTTTAATGTGTGCTGTTGTGCCCACAGGAAAATAATGATAATAATAATAAAGTTGGAAGGGACCTTGGAGGTTATCTAGTCCAACCCCTGCTCAGGCAGGAAACCCTATACCATTTCAGACAAATGGCTGTCCAGTCTCTTCTTAAAAACATCCAGGGTTGGAGCATTCACCGCTTCTGGAGGCAGGTTGTTCCACTGGTTAATTGTTCTGCCAGGAAATTTCTCCTTAGTTCTAGGCTGCTTCTCTCCTTGATTAGTTTCCATCTGTTCCTTCTTCTCCTGCCTTCTGGTGCGCTGGAGAATAGCTTGACCCCCTCTTCTTTGGGGCAGCCTCTGAGATATTGGAACACTGCTATCCTGTCCCCCCTCGTCCTTCTCTTCATTAAACTAGACATACCCAATTCCAGCAGTGTTTTAGCCTCCAGTCCCCTGATCATCTTTAACAATAAAGGTTATCTAATCTAATCTAATCTTATCAGCACAAGAACGGAAATGAATCCAGGGTGTCCTGCAGCTTCCAATCTTTAGAGGACACTAATTTCAAATTTACTTTTTACTCTGTGGTGACAACATAACTCCCTTCTTTCTGAAATATATCCTGTCTACTCATCAAAACCATAAATCATAGGTTCATTCCCCCCCTGTTTTATGCATAAGGAGATACAATTTATCATATGCTATGAACCTACATCCAGAAAATTTATGTTTGTCTCCGGAGTTTCATTGTTTTGCTGGCATAGTATTGGCATGTAAAGCTGCTCAGATGCTGGACTTGGTAGATCAATGCATTCAGATGAAGGGAGAAGTTTCAGGCAGGAGAATTGAGGGATATGGGGGTCTCTGCAGAAATTTTCATTAGAGCATCAGAGATTTTCCTGCCCCTCCGATTATAACTCAGAGGAGCAAAATTAATCTGGGTTAATCTGAATCTTGAAACATTTGGAAAAAGACCTTCCTTCCTTGCTGATCTGTGACTCATAAAAGATCTAACGGCGATTTGCTTACGTGGAACTTACTCTGAGTCATTGTCTCATCCAGAGGATAGAGATTACACAGCCAGCAACACAAGACGGACCATATCACACTCTGAAACAGTTGGAAGAAATTACCTTCCTTTTTCATTCCTGCTCGGAAACATTTTTTCAGACGGCAATACCGACACTGATTTCTCTTGTCCTTGTCGATCACACATTGTCTGCTGAACCTGGAACGGAAAAAAGGTTAATTCTGAGGAAAGAGAACAATTTATTTCCCAACCTGGACTGGTAATTTTTTAGGGCTGCTTTAGCAAAGCACGTAGCACATTTTCCTATGTCTTTCCTTGGAAGTTTCCTAAAATATATTAGAAAATTATATTAGGGTGATTCTGCTTTCCTTCATTTATTGCTCTTGTAAATCATTACCTCTTCCAAGAAATAGCTAAGGACAAAGTTTATGCTTGGGAGAAACTGAGATGTTTCCCAAGGCTACTAATGGTTGTATCTAAGGCAGCATTTCTCAAACTTGGCCATGTGAAGTTCTATGGACTTCAGCTCCCAGAATTCCATAGCCAGTAGGCTTGAAGATGTATGGACTTCGTCTTCACACACAACACACAAGTGTGGACTTGAAGATGTGTGAACTTCAACTCCCAGAATTCCCCAGTCAGGCATCCTTGAAGATGTGTGGACTTCATAGACAACACACAAGTGTGGACTTGAAGATGTGTGGACTTTGACTCCCAGAATTCCCCAGCTAACATGCTTGAAGCTGTGTGGACTCCACCTTCACACACAACCCACAAGTGAGAACCTGAATATATGTGGACTTCAACTCCCAGAATTCTGGAAGTTGAGGGCCACTCATCTTCAAGCTTCCAAGGTTGAGAAACACTTGAAAGGAGATGGAAATTTCCCAGAATTCCCTGAAAAAGGACAGCATTTTTATACCTGCACGAATACATGTGATTCTTCCGGACGCTCCGTCTGAAGAACCCTTTGCAGCCATCGCAGCTGGAAGCACCATAATGCTTCCCAGTTGCACGGTCCCCACAGATGGAGCACAACGAGTTGACCCCATTCGCAAGTAAGCCATTGTTGCCGGTCTCCGAGACAAGGGCCTCTACGGAAGAAAAAAAAAGGCTGTCAGGCAGGCATCATATCAAAAATGTCAAGATAGCCGATTGCCATTATTAAGAACCATATGGAACCAATAAAGATAACAACTAGGATTTCAACCCAATACAACACAGGTAGTCCTTGCCTTATGACCACAATGGAGTCCCAAATTTTGCTTGCTAAGTGAGATATTTGTTAAGTGAATTTTGCCCCATTGTATGACCTTTCTTGTCACAGTTGTTAAGTGAATCACTGCAGAAGTTAGCAACACGGTTGTTAAGTGAATCTGGCTTCCCCATTGTCTTTGCTTGTCAGAGCATCGCAAAAGATGATCACGTGACCCTGGGACACAGCAACCGTCCTAAGTACATGCCAGTTGCCAAGCGTCTGAGTTTTTATCACATGACCCCGTGAATGCTGCAATGGTCATAAGTGTGAAAAATTGTCATAAGGCACTTTTTTCAGTGCTGTTTGTAACTTTGAACTGTCCTTAAGCAAACTGTGGCAAGTTGAAGACTAGAAGAGAAGAGAGTATTGAGAAGAGACAAAAAAAAAATGGAAGCAGCAGAAAAATCACTGTTAAGCTTCAGTAGAAAATTGAAAAGCCACTGAAACAGAATTGTCTTTAGCAAGAAATTTCCTGAAAGTTAGAACAATTAATCAGTGGAACAACCTGCCTCCAGAAGCTGTGAATGCTCCACACTGGACGTTTTTAAGAAGAGATTGGACAAACATTTGTCTGAAATGGTATAGGGGTTCCTGCTTGAGCAGGGGGTTGGACTAGAGGATCTCCAAGGTATCTTCCAACTCTGTCATTCTATTCTATTCTATTCTATTCTATTCTATTCTATTCTATTCTATTCTATTCTATTATTCTATTCTTAATTCTATTCTATTCTTACTTCTATTCTGTAATTCTATTCTGTTCTATTCTGTTCTATTCTATTCTGTTCTGTTCTCTATGAAAAGGAACTTAAGTGCAAGCAGAACTATTAGCTGTCTCTTCAAGATATGTGAATTTCACCCTCCAAAAGGGGATTCTATGAATCAGGAAAGGCCTAAGAAAAACCACAGATAAAATTTTGGGGTGGATCGAAATCTTGGTGGTGGCCAATCCCTGAAGTAATCTTGTAGGAAGTTTTTGACTTCAACAAGAGAGAATAATCCTAGAACGCTAAAGCTAATATCTTTCCCAATGCTTCATTTGTCCACAAAAGTACATAGATGTTGTGTAAGACCTGAATGCTAGGTTTTTCCTTTTACAAAGTACCTTCCCCCCCCCCCCACAGGGATGCTAGCTATATACAACATCACAATTGTGGATGGGTATGAACAGGTTGTTTTTTTCAGCCAGCAACTTAGAGAACTGGCATGGTTTTACCTTGCGATGTATCAGGAACAATGTTCAGAGATATCTCAGTTTATTATCTACCTCTATATGAGTCTATGAGTCATTATGATTTAGAGCACAATACCATTGCCGAATTGTGATTGTGGGGCTGAAAAACAAACTATCCAACACATATAGTGACACTGTTGAAAACAGAGCCTATAATGGAGATTTTGCTGATTTCCTGGCTGCAAAAAAAATTAATATATATATATATTTGCAACTTAGATACACATTTGTAATATTCCTGTTCAGATTTCAGATTTTATGTTCAGCGTTCGGTATTTTAGCCCCGTGTTCCCTTTTACTGAAGTATGATGTGAAAGTGCCATACAATAAATAAATATGATTAGGAATAGATTGTGTATATGTTTATCATTGTCATCCCCCCCTCTTTTATTTAACAAAAGGGATTCCTTGGAGCAATGATTCTCAGACTGATCATCTTTAAGAAGTGTTGATCTTCATGCTTTACTTTATAATGCCATGGTAAGACCACACTTGAAATACTGCATCCAGTTTTGGTCGCCACAATATTAAAAAGACGTTGAGACTCTAAAGAGTGCAGAGAAGAGCAACAAAGATGATTAGGGGACTGGAGGCTAAAAAGTATGAAGAACAGTTGCAGGAATTGGGTATGTCTAGTTTAATGAAAAGAAGGACTAAGGATGACATGATAGCAATGTTCCAATATTTGATGGGCTGCTACAAAGAAGAGGGGGGTCAGCCTGTTCTCTAAAGCATCTGAAGGCAGGAGAAGAAGCAATGGATGGAAACTAATCAAGGAGAGAACCAACCTAGAACTAAGGAGAAATTTCCTGACAATGAGAACAGTTCCAGAATCAGTGGAACAAACTGCCTCCAGAAGTTGTGGGTGCTCCATCACTGGAGGTTTTTAAGAAGAAATTGGACAGCCATTTGTCTGGAATGGTTTAGGGCAGGGCTTTTCAACCAGTGGTACGGGTACCACCTGTGGTACATTGGCACCTGGCAGGTGATACGCAACCATCCTAGAAAAGTGGTAGCAAGGGAGGGGAATGAGCTGAACCGGTGGCAGCACCGCACAAGCCTGAGCGAGAGATGGCTGGAGCTGCAGGGCTGTCAGGGCTCAGTGGAAGCGCCAGGATCAGCGCCAGGCTCCAGCTGGAGCTCGGCACTGATGCTGGTGCTTCTGCTGAGCCCAGAAGCAGCGCCGATCAGCTGGAATGTTGCCTTATCTCCAGGGTCTTGTGATTTACATTCAGATGCATGGCAACTAATTCATATTTATGACGGTCACAGTGTCCCAGGGTCATGTGAAGTGACCAAAACCTGCTGCAACCACCCAGCAGACGGGGGGAATAAAAACCAAACACCCCCCACCCCACCCCCACTGCCAATCCTCAGTAGAAATGCTCACAACAATGAAAGCCTCGGACAGGAGGAAGAGCACCGCCGGGTGGGCAGGCAGGTTTCTTGCTCGGCTGTGGCTTGGGGGGCACTTTTTTCAGTGCCATTGTAACTTCAAACAGTCACTAAGCGAACTGTTGTAAGTCGAGGACTACCTGTACTTTCTCACTTTTTTCCATTTCGGGGGGGGGGTCATCAAGTTTTTGACACCTTGCTAGGCGACTGGTGGTACTCGGATATTGCCATATCCTAAAAGTGGCACAATGGGTGAAAAGGTTGAAAAGCCCTGGTCTAGGGTTTCTGTTTGAGAAGGGGTTTGGACTAGAAGACCTTTAAGGTCCCTTCCCACTCTATTATTCTGTCCATTCCTACCGTCAAACCTTACAAAGAATAAAAATGCTGGCAAAGGACATTTTCTTTATACTCAATTGCCCAGGATCCCTTCTCTAATTGCTTGGAAATGCTTCCTTCACTGGACTCCCTTCTATTCTTTTCCCTAAATTTTGCAAGAACTTTTTCCCTAGTGCGTCATGTAAAGTTCTTGGATAGACCGCTTCGATTACATTAACGGGATTGGTCCAGAATTGAACCTTTTGGCTCAGTTTCTCTAAAGCTGTTTTGACCAATTTTTCGAGAGGGTGCTTGCCCAAGGCAAACACGTTAATTTCAAAACAGCTAGTTCCTGAGCAAGCTGGTTTACTTATTAGCTTGTAAGCAAATACAACAGTGCCTGCTTGAAACAGCCTTCACCTTTAGGAAAATCTAGCATGTGGCGTCTACAATGTGAACTTTTACCGTACAGCGAGATTCTAGTCTTTTGGAAACTGAGCGAATTCAGAGGCATTTTGTTGCAGAAAGGGAACGAAATGTGTTCACAGGGGCACATCTGAGTGAGATGGGCAGCTATATAAATTCAATCAATCAATCAATCAATCAATCAATTAAACAAAATGGAATGAACTGAATTGAATTGAAAGGAGCCTTTAGGCTTAGTGCAGAAATTTAAATTCAGGCCCACCTGGTAGGAGATGGATTGCCAGTTCATATTCCATCTATGTTTCCCATTTAATAGGCACAAAGATGATTGATATCTAAAACCAGTCCATGAAAATGGATTTGCATAAAAATCACAACATCAGGATGTCTACGTATAATGCCAAAAAATGATTTACTGTAAAAAAAAAGTGTGTGTAAGCATGGCCCGAATGTAAAAGAACTTGCCTCTGAAGTATGTTATTACAGGAAATCCTCGGCTTACAAGTTTGTTTCATGAGTGCGTGAAGTTAAAACAGCACTGAAACCCGTAACTTATTACCGTTTTCGCACTTACGACTGTTGCAGCATCCCCAAGGTCATGTGATCAAAATTCAGACACCTGGCAACTGACTCATATTTTTGACAGTTGCAGTGTCATGTGATTGATCCCCTTTTGGGGATCTTCTGACAAGCAAAGTCAACGGGGCAGCCATATTCACTTAACAACTGTGTTACTAACTTAACTAACTTAACCGTGTTACTAACTGATTAGGGGACTGGAGGCTAAAGCATATAAGGAAAGGCTGCTGGAATTGGGTATGTCTAGTTTAATGAAGAGAAGGACGAGGGGGGACCTGATAGCAGTGTTCCAATATTTGAGGGGCTGCCACAAAGAAGAGGCTGTCAAGCTATTCTCCAAAGCGCCTGAAGGCAGGACAAGACGCAACGGGTGGAAACTGATCAAGGAGAGAAGCAACCTAGAGCTAAGGAGAAACTTCCTGACAGTAAGAACAATTAACCAGTGGAACGACCTGCCTTCAGAAGTGGTGCTCCAACACTGGAAGTTTTTAAGAAGAGACTGGACAGACATTTGTCTGAAATGGTATAGGCTTTCCTGCCTGAGCAGGGGGTTGGACTAGATGACCTCCAAGGTCCCTTCCAACTTTATTATTATTATTATTAATATTATTATTATTATTATTAACAACTGCAGTGGTTCACTTAGCATCGGCGGCAGAAAAGGTTGTCAAATGGGGCAAAACTCACTTAACAAATGTCTCACTTAGCAACGGAAATTTGGGGCTCAAGGACTTCCTGTACTCTGTAGGCCTGGGTTTTCAACTTAACCCCTGACTTCACAAAGTCCTGTTGGAAAACACCCTTGGTCTCCTAAAACTCCAGAATGTTGCTCGGAAGTCAGAATTGGCAATTCTATGCTAAAGAAATACTTTCCTCTGTTCCCGTAGTCCATATTTTTGTTCTTAAAAAAGAAAAATGAAATAAAAGCTTTCCAATTCACTGTGAAATTATCAGGTGATTTTCTGTGGCCTACAGAACTGAACAACCAATTGTAAAATGTTATAGCTTTACAATCCATTCTCATAAAACCAGTATTTCTTTCTCACTTTTTAAGTCTCTAGATTTTCATCCAACCGGGAACTTCTATAGTTGTTGCTCTTGTTGACTTTTTAGCAAGATTCAGACCCATCGCTGGAGGTCTTCAAGAGAAGTTTGACAACCAGGATGATATAAGGTCTCCTGCCTTGGGCGGGGGGGGGTTGGACTAGAAGACCTCCAAGGTCCCTTCCAGCCCTACAATTCTCTGATTCAGAACAGCAGGCACATACTCCCTTAGTAAAAGAAGTACAACTTTGCACCAAATTAATAAACAGTACAGTTCAGAAGAACTGAACAGCAAGATATATGTGGACGAAGAAAAATATATCCCAAAGGAAAAACCACGTTAATGCCATCTTTCTTACAGTCTCCAAAACATGCAAACATCAATCACAACATTTTGTAAAACAGCCCAGAGACTTAACACCAGCCTTAAAGAGTCACCTATTTATTCTAGCATAATCTTTGTAGATTACTGAGCACAAAAACAATATCATCCGGTGATAATCTGGCACCTATGGAGGTGAATGTTTGAACAGCGGACACAAATCCAAGCTATACCAATTCTCTGTGAAGTTTGATGTTGTAAAGAAAAACACATCAACGTTTGCTAAGCAACAATGGATTCTAGATGGCCTTTTTCTTTTCCCCAGCAAGAGGAAAAAGACAGTGGTGGGTAGGCAGAGAAAGTAATTTCATGGAGACAAGACTGCTAAATTATCTATTTTCCCCCAAAGGAACACTTGTTTATTTCATGCTCTGTTTCTACATGCGCTCATTGTCTAAATGAGGTGGCTCAACTCTTTTGTGTGCTATCTCGTTTACCAAAGGCTCTTGACAAACACAGTGGCCCGTTGTAGGAAAGACATTTCCTTATTTCTGAAATCTACCCACCAATCTTAGGAAGACAGTCATCCAGACATAATCCTAATCCATGGGGCTAAGTATTTGGCCTTACTAGGTCCAACGAAGCCAGAACTATCCTGCCGAGAACGATTAATGAAACCTTCTCTACATTCTGCTCCAGGAAAGTTCTCCAGAAGTTTGATCTGCCATCGAATCCCAGGTCTTGGTATCACCCCACAGCCCGGTACTTCTGTTCCTCAGAGAGTTCACCCGGACAGGCTGCCACTATCCACCCTTCGACCCCACCGTATCCTTTGTCCACCAAAAGGGCAACTAAGATAACAGAGGCTGGTTGGAGAGAAGAAAGAAGGATCTCCTCACCTGCTGAATTTGTGGGCAGCACCCTCAGGTTTTCAAACTCTAGCATGGTGTACGAGGAGTCGAGAGACTCAGCATAATCTGGCATTTCCATGTCCATTAGGCTTTGACAAATCCTCATAATTCCTGTCAACACAGGCGGGCAAGGCCCCCGCAAACCCAGCTGTCAATCACAGCTAGGGTTTCTAACACAGAAGGTTTGACTACTACTCTGAGCTCCCCGGATGACAAATCATTACCTAGCTCCCCACCCCCACCCCCCACCCCGTTTACTCTCTCCCAGCATTATCAGGAGGTTGCAAGGTATAAATGACCTAGTATTTATTGCTCTCTCCCTCTCTCTGTTTCTCTTCTCCCATGATCATGATTATATGATGCAGATAAGGTTTGGCTCAAATCAACCTGGATTGCATCCTTGGTTCAATAGCGTGCAGTTTATGGCAATCCTTGAGTAAACATTTTGAAAAGTGTAGACAGTAAAAGGTGGACCAAAGAGATTCATTTTAAAAAAAAAACACCCACAGACACAAACCATCCACGTTACGTGGAACTTAAAGATTCTTTTCAAGGTCTTAGCAGCAGTGACCTGAAGACCATTCTCCATGTTGCCATGTTGAAACCAAGGGCTCTCTTACCTGCAGCCTGATCTATCTGACCTCTCAAATTTTTAAAGGAATATTATACTGTAAATAAATGTCAGTCACAAAGTGTTCCCTCCCACACCCACCACCACCACCAACTTCACCTCTCCCCCAAATGAAATGAATTTTGGATAGAAATATATTGGATCCAAAGATACAAGAGACTTTGTGTTATTTAAGACAAGGCGATATCTCTATTCATCAGAGCTTACAGTGTAGAAAGGTTTGGTTAAGGCAGCCTGGAGCAAAGCCAAGTTTTTATTATTTTGCACGAGATATAATTTAATTGTGCAATCTACCCCTATTGATTTAAAGGAATAAGGAAAGCACAAAGGACTCCTTGAATAGATAAGACTGTGTATTTCTTTTATCCTTGGACTATGTCCTGACATTTCCTGTAATGCTAGCATCAGCTCCATTAGATGTTAATTAGGGTACATTACTCTTGCAGATAATATCCATTGTGGTAGAACATCACTAACTGGGGGATGTGGGTCTTTTTAGATGCAGAGATCACACCTTATAGTTGCCCATTGGTGTGTTACTCAGGAAATACGCCTCATGAAAGCTTCACGGTTTGCCTATCCTTGCAAAACACTGTGTGACTGCTGCAAAAAATTACAAGGATGCTTAACTTTTCTCGCAATGTTCCTGCTTCGGATCATATAAAAACTGTATTTCCTGTACTCTGAGCACCAGTAGAAATATTCTCGATCAGTGAAATTGGCAATTCTCATGTTCCTTTTCTTTCTCAGCCAGTGTGACAGAAACACTGGAAAAGTCAAATGTTCTTATTTATAAAGCATTAAAAAAAATATTTGAAGCCAGTCTGTCTTGGACAATCTATAATTCTCTTTTTTCTAGAGACCTGAGGAAAACTGTAACTCTGTGACCAAACATATGCTATGGAATTATGAAGTGGAAAGTCAGTATCTTCAAATTTATGCAGTAAACCCAAATAAAACTTTTCGGATATTGTCTTGATGTGGAGTTTCCCTCTCTCCCACAAAGTTCTGATTTGTGGTGGGAAAATAAAACAGTTTAAAATATCTTAAGAACAGAGTCATGCGTGGATAATGTTATCATATAATTTAGCCACTAGATGGCACTAACCCAATTCTATGCACTTTTTATAGTTATTCCAGAGAAGAAGTCATAGATAAATGATCTCAAGACCCAGGAAGTTAGATTCAGGTGAAATATTAAGATAAATGCCCCAATAATATGAGCAAGTTAATAGCAGAACCAATTATCAAGGAAGGCGGTGACTGCTCCTTCACTGAAGATGTTCAAATGAAAGTTAAATATCTGTTAAGAATACTGACATTTAGATACCTTCAAGGAACAGGTGAGAACCCTAGTGACCTCTTTGTTTTTCTTGGCTATTTGCCTTCAGCACAATTTTGCATTGTTCAATGGCTGAGAAGAGAAAATTGGCAGTTTCCAAAATCCACTTAAAATGGCAGGATAACATGAACAGCCTATACCCAGCAGCCAGTAAAAATGCTTTGGGAGAAAACGTATAATTAGAAACAGCATGCCAGGATGTAATTAGTGGTATGAAATCAAATCATTAGACTCTAATTTTATAACTACAGCCATAACAAAAAATTACCCACAGCAGATGGCTCTGTAATCAGTGGACTTCTGCACCGACTTATTTGTGAACGGCGGGAGTTCCAGTCCCACCTGAGAGACATTTCTGAGATTTTGTGTAACATGCAGTGATTCTTTTGTTTCTTCCATAATTTCTTCCCATTACTAGCCAGAAACTCTAAAAGTTCACAGCGACTCCATGAGTTTGTGTAAAGGTTAAAAATGTCCCTTGTCCCAAAGGTGGTTTTTTTCAGGAGGCAACTGGACTTTCTTGGTTTTCTTTGAAGATGTTTTGCTTCTCATCCAAGAAGCTTCTTCAGCTCTGGATGGAAATGGAAGGACTTATACTCCTTGCAGACAGCTGGTCATTTGCACTCTCTCTTGCTGTCTGCAAGGAGTATAAATCCTTCCATTCCCCACCATCCAGTCAGAGCTGAAGAAGCTTCTTGGATGAGAGGTGAAATGTCTTCAAAGAAAAACAAGAATGTCCAGTTGCCTCCTGAAAAAGTATCTTTGGGACAACCATGACCTGGATGACTGAGAATCTCCATAGACAAAATGTCCCTTGGTTCTAATTTATCAAAACCTGGAATCCATGTGATCTGTCCTTCGTTTCTTCCGATTTTAACAGTACTAAAAAAAAACCAACCCCAATATATTGTAACAGTACATTGCCTGTAGTCACTCTGTGCGCGAGATGGTTGGCCTCTAAATTTGATATATAAATAAAATAAAAATAAAGAGCTTATTGTTGTTAAGTGAGCTTGGGTTCTGTAGTAATAGGGAAAGCTACATTTCTTCTATTGAAGCCAGACATTAACAACGCAATGATTAAGGAACAGTTTCCTCAAACCCTCGGCCCCTCCTAACAACCAAACACCATAGACTACCCAGGATCTATGAAAATAAGTGAGTAAGGTATTACTGGACAACTGGGCACCACCACAAGACTGTCACCTGGTCAAGAACAATCTTGGCTGGCATGGAAATCACCACATAGATTGTGTGCCAGGATGGGACAATCTAAGAAAATGGGGCTTCACTCTAGAACAGGCACGCTGGTTGAGGAATTCTGGGAGTTGGAAGTCCACCAGTCATAAAAGGGCCAAGTTTGAAGACCCCTGCTCTAGACCAGGGGTCCACAACCCCCGGTCCATGGACCAGTACCGGGCCCTGGCATGCCAACTGGGCCACACAAACAAGCAAAGCCCCATCCGTGGGATGCAGGCAGCACACAAAATCACGCACTCTCCGGTCCGTGGAAAAACCTCTCTCCACGGAACCGGTCTCTGGTGCCCAAAGGTTGGGACCTCTGCTCTAGATGATATTCTGTCGAATGAAGGCGAATCTACTTGTCCCAGGATGAAGTAGCAGGATCCAATCTGAGTCAGTAACTGGGACCAAAAGTTTTGTCTTCCAAGCTTTTGGACTTTTTCTGGAACTTCTCTCTAGCAGGGTGTGTTTACTGTTCTGTTTGTGGTATTTATAGTGTCTGTTGTAAGTGGCTTTTTAGATGTCGATTGGGGTGTGTTGATGGCTGGCTTTTAATATATTAGTTTAAATATTTAATTGAATACTCTGGGCGAATGTAGTGAAGAGCAATCCATGGTATGGTGCATATGATGTCCTTCAACCTGTACAGAGGAAGACCTTATGTTGGTGAGGGAAAAGGTCATTGATATGGCTCGACACTGGGTGAATGTCACTTATTCTACATATTTTTTGCACATTCTGTATTTCAATGACCTTCAAAACTGAAGAAGTTCATTGAAGGTCACTTGGATGAGAAGCGAAATGTTTTCAAGGGGGAAAAAAAGCCAACAAAGGCCTGTTGTCTTTGGAAAAACACCTTTGGGATGACCTCTTTTATACCTATTTTATTTGCTTGGTATTGAATGCTATATAACTATAATTTGTAGGTGCTTCTGACATGAATAAAGAACAATAGTTTGGGGGTGAAACCCAGGGCAGCTAAACCAATTTTGAGTGGTATACACATTTTGTGCCATTTGCAATCCACTCCGGAGATGAATGCATGTATTATAAAAAAAGAAATGTTTCAATGCCGTCTCCCGTTTCACCCAAGCCACTGTGTTTAAACGAGATGTCTTTTGCAATTATTTCCAAACTGCAGTTCACGGGTTTCCTTTGAAAATAATAATATCTTTCTGAAGCAACTTGGAATGTCAGTTGACACCCAATTCATTTCAGTTTGGAAGGACTAGTGTGATCTGTCCTTGGCAACCAGTAGCCTCATCGGTCCATCCATCATACCCATCAGAAGACACGTGGAGCAGCCAAAACAACAACAACAACAAAAAAGCTGAGTTTCGGAAGGAATGTACCTGGCACGAATCAGCAGGGCTAGATTGATATCTGTTTCTGTTTTCCCACAAACAAATGGATCAAATCCAAGGAAGGAAGGCAATTCGGAAATGGGGCCTATGAGACATAAGGGGAACATTATTATTATTATTATTAGCTACAGTCTGGTCAGAATCATTGTATTCATAAGGGCTGGTGGAAAAAAAAAGCTTCTATTTCAGATAAATTGTTGAGGCTCCTTATGAAAGATTTGCCCGATTCTTGGAATTGACCTCCTAAATTTCAGTCTTCCTGACTAATGCCATCTCATAGACTTCATAGTTGGGTTGAGCCACATGAATACTCCAGAAATTGATAGCCTTCTTTTTAATGAACTCACCTGCCTCTTTGAGCTCAAACCAACAGCCCAGTCTGATTGACTATGTAAGAAGTCAAATAAGAGCATCTTCCTTTTGTTATATGGAAGGTCCTTAGTTGGAGAAGATCACTGTATGACCAAAATAAACTGGAAGAAGCAGAAGTGAGTTATCTTGAAAGAGCAAGAAATGGTAACAGCTATTGTGTTCACTACTGTTGTGTTACAACTGCTAGGACAGAAAGAGAGACCAAGTGCCTTAACTGATCTAAAACAGGGGTCTCCCAAGGTGGCAATGTTAAGACTTGTGGACTTCAACTCCCAGAATTCCTAATGCTAGCTGGGGAATTCTGGGAATTGAAGTCCACAAGTCTTAACATTGCCACCTTGGGAGACCCCTGGTCTAAAGTATCAAGCATTTTGATGTCACAGAAAAGTAACAAATTCTTTGGGGTATACTTACAAAGTGGAACCCATCATAGGACAGAAGCTTTGTTGACATTGGCCAATCTCAACAAAATAAAGTCTGCTTTGATCAAGCTTGATTCCTGGTGATGCGACAGCTATTGTTAGAACTCAGTTAAGGTTCATGGAAGGGAGTGGCATTCTTAATCAGCCAAACTAACTTTCATGACTAATTAATGAAATTTGTGCCACTACCACACCTAATGTGTCTAAGGGAGATTAACTTGTGAGTCCTGGTTAGGCTGAAAAAGTCTTCTGCCCGTATTTCCCATAATCAACCATAGTGATGATGTCTACTATTGCTATTTATTCATACTCTACCCAACAGTTCTGACTGATTTGGTATTTTTGACTCCTGGATCCTTCCCAAGGATCTAGGAGCATTAAGGACATTGTTATACTACAGGTGCTGTTCCAGGTAATGCAACTTTTTCTAATGGTGTCTAATCTTATGGTGTCCGAGGGCTTTTCCAGATCTTTTGAGATGGCACCATGAGTATGAGAATGAGGATTTTGAAAGGTTAAGAACATTTACATGAAGTTCCCATGCGGTAATTGTAGTCTATAGGGTAAGGGAATGTGTTTTTAACTCTCTCTTAATCTTGGTTATAATTGCATTTATTTTATGGTTACACTTATTTGTGTCTGTTTCGTTTTCATCACGGAGGTTGCCTTCAGTGCCTATAGAAGTAAAAAGGCAGGGTATGAATTTCACCAGAAGTTTTTTAAAAAAAATAAAATGTCCTGTTCTGAACTGTGCAATTGTCTCTCCTGTGGTCTTGGCTTCCTACACTTCAATATTTAATCCCTTGGGCAGATATCAACTGAGAAACCTGCCAAGAGTTTTCATTTCATTTTAATTTTTTAGATCAGGAAACATGAGTAGCCAAGGAGCTTTCAATGGGATGGAAGGATGACCAACACGGAAAGTAGCCCCCAAATCTTTTTGGCCCCGTGATAGAATAAGATTAAAAACACCCCCAGAAGACATTCTAAAGAAATCTATGAGCAATCTGAAAATGAAATAGAAGAAGAGAAATTTCTTTGTTTCGGATGGAATGAATTCCTTAGGGAATTGAAGGGGGGGGGGAAACATGGTACAGAATTCATTTCAGCAGAGCTAGATAATTAGACAGGACTTTTTAAAATAAAAACAAAACAAATTAACCCCATTAATCTGGTCAAAAGAAATAAAAGGTCCTGTTGAAACTTCTGATTGAGCTAGTCTAAAGCAGATGGAACAATAGAGAATATAAGCCTTTCTTCCCGTCATATGTTATGGTCTGAAATAACAACCAAGACATCTTATGCAATTCAGAGAAACAACAATTTTTAAGAGCCAGGAAAAAGGAAAAAAAAAAAAAAGGATTTATCTCATCAATGGAAACCATCTGTATTTCAGGAATATCAGCTGAGTTCACCGTTCTTTAGATGGATGGAATTCCCGTCCTTTACTGTGCAAAGAAGCTTAAACAGGGTTTAATCCTTTCGTTGTAGGATGCTCAAAAGCCTATAAATAAACAGAGGTGCTAGGATTTGCTTGGGGTGTATTCTGAAGAAGCATTATTTCTTGGGGGGGGGAGGGAAGGGGGAACCCAATCCTTGTTACAAGAGTACAACTAGAAAATAAATTATATCCTAGCCCAGGGGTAGGCAACCTTGGCTCTTTTATGACTCGTGGACTTCAACTCCCAGAATTCCTGAGCCAGCATGGCTGGCTCAGGAATTCTGGGAGTTGAAATCCACGAGTCATAAAAGAGCCAAGGTTGCCTGCCCCTGTCCTAGCCCTTTGTTTAAATAATAGGAGGGATGTAAGTCTACTCTTAAAATAGCTTAGCAACGTAAGTTAATAGGGGACGGCCCATTGTATTTCTATCCCTATGTTCAACTGACAAACCATTACAGAACCACTTCGGTTGCGGTGTGAATTAACGCAAGTTAAGTCTAGGAATCAATTATTTCAATTAAATATGAATTTTGTACGTATTTGAGGAAATTCATAAGACTCTCATATCTTTCTAGGACATTAGCTGGAATGGCTGTTTGTGACAAGCAGTCTTGTGCTAACACAGGCAGTCCTCAATTTACAACAGTTTCTTTAGTGACCGTTCAAAGTTACAACAGCATTGAAAAAACGACTTATGACCGTTTTCACCCTTATGACGGTTGCGGCACCCCCCCATGGTCACGTGATCAAAATCTTTTCAAATAATTAAGCAGTCTTTTGCCTTTAATGATTAGCTAGGCACGATGGGTGTGAATTTTCCTTTTTTGTTGTTTGTTTTGAGACCCAGCATCATAAAACATGGCTCACCGGCCCTTGGTACAGTATATATGCTATTAATTGCTTTTGCCGTTAAGCGCTGACTTCATGCAGTTTATGGATTTTGCTTTTGGCAAAAGTGCAAGTGAATCTGTGCCAATATAAGTGTGTGGGGAAGAGAGGAGAGAGAGAGAAAAGAGAGAGGAGAAAGAGAGAGAAAAGAGAGAGGAGAGAGAGAGAGGAAAGAGAGAGAGGAGAGAGAGAAAAAAGAGAGAGGAGAAAGAGAAAGAGAGGAGAAAGAGAAGAGAGAAAGAAAATAGAGAGAGGGGAGAGAAAGAGGGAGAGAGAGAGGAGAGAGAAAAGAGAGGAGAAAGAGAGAGAGAGAGGAGAGAGGGAGAGGAGAGAGATAGAAGAGAGAGAAGAGAGAGAAGAGAGAGAGGAAAGAGAGAAAAGAGAGAGAGAGGAGAAAGAAAGGGAGAGGAGAGAAAAGATAGAGGAGAAAGAGAAGAGAGAAAGAAAATAGAGAGGGAGAGAAAGAGGGAGAGGAGAGAGAGAGAGGAGAGAGAAAAGAGAGGAGAAAGAGAGAGGAGAGAGGGAGAGGAGAGAGAGAGGAGAGAAGAGAGAGAGGAAAGAGAGAAAAGAGAGAGAGAGGAGAAAGAGAGGGAGAGGAGAGAAAAGACAGGAGAAAAAGAAGAGAGAAAGAAAATAGAAAGGGGAGAAAGAGGGAGAGGAGAGAGAGAGAGAGAGAGAGAGAGAGAGAGAGAGGGAGGGAGGGACCCATCAGCTTTGTGAATAGATCTTGCCACATAATTATAAGCTTCAGAAATTATACAGTAATTATAAGCATAATTATAAGCATCCGAGACGCAGGGTTGCAAAATAAGTGTGTGAGAAAAGCAGATCTTGAGGAACTGCTGAACTCAGCTACCTCTAATAGCAAAGGTTCAGCAAATAGATTACTTATAATAGGAACTGTGGATAAGAACAGAGCCCAAAGCTGACACGTCTTGATCTCGTGAGATACCAGGAGACGCAGACTTCATGCTTCAGTTTCCTTCTGGGTGAGACCAAATTCCCCTGCCCACTGTGGATTCACAGACCTTTTCAATCCTAAGAGGTGGACTTTTCTTTGTTTCTTTGTTTATTTAGTGCAGGGGTCTTCAAACTTGGCCCTTTTGTGACTTGTGGACTTCAACTCCCAGAATTCCTCAGTCAGCATGGCTGGCTGAGGAATTCTGGGAGCTGAAATCCACAAGTCACAAAAGGGCCAAGTTTGAAGACCCCTGATTTAGTGTGTGATCAGAACATGACAGGAGAGAAGTGAACGTATACACACAACCCACGTCATTCAATGCAAAACTTCTATGGGAGGGTCTGGCAGTGGCCTCATAACAGGACTATCCAGGCAATCCCCCCTGGTATTGCTTTGCGCAGGTCTTCTAGGGAACCAGAAAACACACATCTTGCACAATATGAGGTGGACAACACAAAAGGAACAATTGTGAAAGTTGATTCGGTAGTAAGGTTCCTCCCTAGACTGATCCTTACCTTACTTAGGACAACTAAGTCTTCTTCCTTCTGGCCCTCTGCTCTCTGTTGTCACAATTGGGGGTGGGAGGCGGGGGTGGTGGTGCTGGTGGTTCTTCTTATTCTCATTTCCACTTTGTTTTGGGGGGACCAGGAAAAAAAATCCATTAAGCAAGTAACCCCAGGCCGGGGAGCTCCCTGGGGTCTCAAAGAGAGGCAGAAGACAGTTATAGTTTTTGACGTCAGTCCAGGTGGTCCTCAACGTATGCCCACAATTGAGCCCAAACTTTCTGTTGCTAAGTGAGACATTTCTTAAGTGGGTTTTGCCCCAGGTTGCGACCTATCTGGTCACAATTGTTAAGGGAATCGTTGCAGTTGTTAAGTTAGCAACATGCTTGTTAAGTGAATCTGGCTTCCCCTTTGATGCTGCTTGTGGGAAGGTCACAAAAGGGGATCACGTGACCCCGGGACACTGCAAAGTGTCATAAATATGAGTCAGCGTCTGAATGTTGTTCAGAATAACAGAATAACAGAGTTGGAAGGGACCTTGGAGGTCTTCTAGTCCAACCCCCTGCTCAAGCAGGAGACCTTATACCATTCCAGACAAGTAGCCGGAAGGACGTGATTACGGGGATGCTGCAAGTGTGAAAAATGATCATAAGTCACTTTTTTCAGTGCCGTTGTAACTATGAATGGTCCTTAAGTCACCTGTTGTAAATTGAGGACTACTTGTATCTGCACTTCTGGAGAGGAGGGACCCTCATCCTAGCTGGAGTTGGACCCTCTGCTCTGTGGGACCCTCTGCTCTGCCTGCCACTGAAGACTAACCTAAAACACTTGGTGGACCATCATGTTGACTGGGATGAACCTGAGATCAAATTCAGTTTTGGCCCTGACGTCACCTGCCCATTGAAATGTGGTTCCCTGGTCCCCGTTCAAATTCTACTGTAACTTCAACCCCCACAAAGCTACAGTGAGCGCTGGGGAAGACACACAACTAGACCGGGAAGGGGAAAATGTCAACGAGAGCTCTCCCAATCTAAAAATACACATCTCTGGACAAGAACATTTGGTTCCTGCCTGGTAATGTTTGCACAGTCTGCCTGTAGGAATGGTTTGTCTCAAGGTTGCCTTATT
The DNA here is from genome assembly GCF_001527695.2 of Protobothrops mucrosquamatus. Classification (NCBI taxonomy): domain Eukaryota; kingdom Metazoa; phylum Chordata; class Lepidosauria; order Squamata; family Viperidae; genus Protobothrops; species Protobothrops mucrosquamatus. Next base: position 639,988 of record NW_015386114.1, on the reverse strand, counting down.
GGGAAAGATAAGAAGGGAAAAGCATCTTACAAACAAAACGATGCGTTGGGCACACACTGTGTTTGCTTTAACCATCTATTGCAGCGTGTCCGTCAGACCACGTCAGCCAAACGCCCAACTCCAGGCCGAAGCAAGCTGATCCCTTGCCCATTTATTCTAACCAGCGCTCAATTCAAACAGCCAAGTTCAATCTAGTTTGTGTTGGCTAATCATCCTGGCTAATTCAGCCATCAGGTTTTAATTAAAACCACAAAGATACAAAAAGAGAACCACGACGGATTTGAAATCACACATTGCACTGAGCTTTAAGGTGAGTGGTTTGACTTGGATAGTGCAAGATTTATTTCAACCTAGTCACTGTTGATTCAGTGGCTTGTGGCTTAGCAGAGTTGCAGGAGTCATCCTGGCTTGTTTAACAGCGTCGTTTAAAACAAACCAGGTTATGACTTGGTTAGGACAAGGTTTATTCCAAGCTAGTCGCTCTTGATCAGGGGCTTGTGGCTTAGCAGAGTTGCAGGAGTCATCCTGGCTTGTTTAACAGCTTTGTTTAAAACAAATCACTCCCGTTTAAATGGGCTAACAGTTTTAATGATATATTTTTTGCAGGTCCCGCTGCTTCTCTTCTCCAGCAACTGATGGTAGGACTTTTTTCTGGCATCTGAGCAAAGAAAGAGAGGGTTCTAAAGAAATTTTGCTATCCTATTTTATTTCTCCACAAATTTCTATTTTGGATGGAAAGGATTGGCATCAAATGAAGATCAGCCCTGAATTCCTCCACCTAATAGAGATTTGAACCCCAGGACTTTGGGGGGAAGAATGGAGAATTTTTACTCTTTTCCTGCAACCATTAGGACATTCTCTCCAAGGGCAACAGATTTCTCAACCTTTGGCTGAAACAGGAAAACAAACAGAACGGCAGCATCAGGAGCCAAGTTGCCTTAAAAAAGCAGGCTTCAAAGGGTCAACTAAAGAAATGCTCAAGAAATTCTAAAGTACCCCAAAAGCAAGAGAGGAAATCAGAAAACGTCTTCCATCCCTCCTGGGGCTCTTGGCAGTTGGAAGGCTATTTTTAAAACGCAGCCTTCAGTTCAAAAATGCAGCATCACAATGCAGATCTGTCTATTTTTTATTGTAATGCTAAAGGAGAAGGAGGTCCCTAAGGCACAGCTTGCAAAGATGCCCTTATGCTGCAGAAGAAAAAGTTGCTAGTTCAGCAGGGAAGAGGTAAAAAAACAGGAGTAAACATTGTTCCAGTTTTGATCACCATGTTATAAAAAAGATATTAAGACTGGAAAGAGTGCAGAGAAGAGCAACAAAGATGATTAGGGGATTGGAGGCTAAAACATTTGAAGAACAACTGCAGGAATTGGGACTGTCTCGTTTAATGAAGGACTAGGGGTGACATGATGGCAGTGTTCCAATATTTGAAGGGCTGTCCCAAAGAAGAGGGGGTCAACCTATTCTCTAAAGCAGGGCTTTTCAACCTTTTCACCCATTGTACCACTTTTAGGATATGGCAACATCTGAGTATCACCCGTCGCCTAGCAAGGTGTCAAAAACTTGATGACCAAAAAAAAAAAAAGGAAAAAAGTGATAAAGTACAGGTAGTCCTCGACTTACAACAGTTCATTTAGTGACTGTTCGAAGTTACAATGGCACTGAAAAAAGTGATCCCCAAGACACAGCCGAGCAAGACACCTGCCTGCCCACCCGCCTGTCCGAGGTTTTCATTGTTGTGAGCATTTCTGTTGAGGATGGGCAGTGGGGGTGGGGTGGGGGGTGTTTGGTTTTTATTCCCCCCCATCTGCTGGGTGGTTGCAGCAGGTTTTGGTCACTTCACATGACCCTGGGACACTGTGACCGTCATAAATATGAATCAGTTGCCAAGCATCTGAATGTAAATCACAAGACCCTGGAGATGCTGCAACATTCCAGCTGATCGGTGCTTCTTCTGGGCTCAGCAGAAGCTCCAGGATCAGCACCGAGCTCCAGCTGGAGCCTGGCACTGATCCTGGCGCTTCCGCTGAGCCCTGACAGCCCTGCAGCTCCAGCCGTCTCTCGCTCAGGCTTGTGCGGTGCTGCCACTGGTTCAGCTCATTCCCCTCCCCCGCTACCACTTCTAGGATGGTACCATCTGCCAGGTGCCAATGTACCACAGGTGGTACCCGTACCACTGGTTGAAAAGTCCTGCTCTAAAGCACCTGAAGGCTGGCTAGGAACCAACAGATAGAAACTAATCAAGGAGAGAAGCAACCTAGAACTAAGGAGAAATTTCCTGACAGTTAGAACAATTAATCAGTGGAACAGCTTGCCTTCAAAAGTTGTGAATGCTCTAACACTGGAAGAGATTGGACAACCCTTTGTCTGAAATGGTATAGTTTTTCCTGCCTGAGCAAGGGGTTGGGCTAGAGGACCTCCAAGGTCCCTTCCAATTCTGTTATTCTGTAGTTATTTTTCTTTGCAAACAAGGTGAACGCAGTGGTGGGATTCAAATAGGTGAACAACCGGTTCTCTGTGTGGATGCCGCTTCTGGAAGTCCATTCTGAGCCTGGGCAATAAAAAATTAGCTACCGGTTCTGCCGAAGTGGTGCGAACCGGCTGAATCCCACCACTGGGTGAACGGTTCTTTAAGACCACCTGGAGAGGATTTATTATGTGCATTTCATTTTATTTTATTAGGGAGCATCGTCAATTCTGCAATGCTGCAGCCGTATCCATTTGTAACAAGCTTCAGGAAAAGCTCCAGGCATCATCATAATAATAATCATCGTATCAAAAGAATTGTTCCCTTGACAACCACTTAGCCGAAGGAGACCCTCAAAAGCGAGGGAGATCTTGGCAAAGAGCATGCTTCCTCTGTAACCATATGCCTCATGTTGCAAGAAATTCTTTGGCTGTTAGAAAGCTTTTCATCGCGTTTAAAGAATAAAGCCACCTGTTTATAGTGAAATTCTAAGGGAAACGACTTCTGCCTCTCTCTCTTTTTCTTTGCTGAGCAATGCATTTCATAACTTTTTGAACCAGGTCCAATGCTGGAGAAGAATGGCATTTGCCAGGATACTGAAAAAGGGAGAAAAGCATGTTTCCTCATTTAAGCCCCAAATAGTTGTGGGCACTTATGCTCATATGACCGCTGAATTCTTTTTTCTTTCTTTCTTCCTTTCTGTTTTTTGCATCCCCCCAATTAACCTGGGTTTACATAGCTGAAATCCTACCATTAAGAAGCAAAGGAACCATAATTAAAACCAAATGAAAACCTCCCACGATCATTCATTATTATTATTCATCACATTATTGAACATGAGAGAGAGAAAGCTGCAAGAATGGTTGAGAGGAAAAAGAGTAGGACCTGATCCCACAATTCATTTCTAATAAGTGGGGTGCTTTGGGTATTTTGCATTAGAAATATTCTCAACCGCAACCACAAAAATTAAGTTGTGTGGACTTCAACTCCAAGAATTCCCCAGCCAACATATGCAGAATTCAACTCCCAGAATTTCTCATCTGTCACATGTGGACTTCGATTTGCAGAATTCTCTATCCAGCAGACTGACTGGGGAATTCTGGGAGTTGAACTAACTTCCTTCCTTCAGAATGACTTCTGAAATCATTCTGTAGTGTTTGGCTCCCTAAACAGGAATGCCACCAAACTGAGGGTCCTTTTTAGTGAAATGCAAAATACAGAATAATAGGATTGGAAGGGACATTGGAGATCTTCTAGTAGCCCATCCCCCTACTCAATAACAGCCAATTATCCAGAAAAATAACATTAAATCACACAATTCCTACGATTTTCAGACCTGGGAGCCACCAGCTGTGTTTGTTAGCCTGTGTTCCAAATTCATACCTTGAAAGCCTAGCTCCAGAGCATATTCCCATCTCAGTTCAGGATAGCCTGGATGTGGGACACAACTTAGCAGATGCTTTTCATCCATCAGGGAATGGGAAATGGGGCTGCTGCCATCTGTTGGGCATTCAGAGGAATAATAAAACTTCAATTAAAAAAAGTGAAGCAAAGTTAGTACACCAAGCCTTAAAATCTGTTTAATTGCGTTATTTGTGCTTATGTAGATTTGGCTAGAAAAACCTGATCTATTGTAATGACTTTGTCTACTTCTTATCCATTTTCTCTTTCTTTCTTTCTTTCTTTCTTTCTTTCTTTCTTTCTTTCTTTCTTTCTTTCTCTTTCTCTTTCTCTTTCTCTTTCTCTTTCTTCAATGGAAATATTTGGAAGCTGCTCTCCAATTGGACTGCATATCCATTTTCCTCACAATAAATCTTTTTAAAAAGAAAAATGTCCACCAGTATATTTGCAGGCAAGCACTCTGCAATAGCAAGACTGAAAAATCAGCCAAGCCATGTTCAAAATGATCTACTCTTGATAATCCCTTCTGACTCTACATTAAATGTATGTCCAGGGAACAATTATTTGAGGGCCTTTTATCCATTATCAAATGTGTACTGTATGTGCAGAAAACAATTATTTGAAGAGCTTTTGTCCGTTACCAACACATCCAAGAAAGACAAAGTCAAAAAACATTTCACCAAACGTTTAGGGTTGTGCAATCCTTCTGGAGCTCTTCAACAAGTGGGATGTTCATATATTTGATTCTGATTCTGGAGGCTCATCAAGTTTATGTTCTTTTGTAATATTGGAAGGATTAAGAGATTTCCACGTGTTGCAGGAATGACGCACACTTTTTTGTTTTAATGGCTTGTTCAGCTGAAATTGCCAACTAATAGAAGAGACCCCAGCCTTGTTGCATTGTGGAGTATTATTCTGTACTTTCCATAGGAAAGGTTATGCCAAAGATGAGAAAAGAAAGAAAGAAAGAAAGAAAGAAAGAAAGAAAGAAAGAAAGAGAAATAAAGAAATAATAAAAAGATAGATAGATAGATAGATAGAAGAAAGAAAAAGAAATAAAGAAATAATAAAGAAAGAGAAAAAAGAAAGAAAAATAAATAAATAATAAAGAGAAAGAAAGAAAGAAAGAAAGAAAGAAAGAAAGAAAGAAAGAAAGAAAGAAAGAAAGAAAGAAAGAAAAAGAAAAGAAGGGAGGGAGGGATGATATGAGATGGGAGTGAAGGAAGGAAAAGAAAGGAAAAGGGAGAAAAAGAAAGAAAGAAAGAAACAGAAACAGAGAAAGAAAAAAGGAAGGAAGGAAGGAAGGAAGGGAAGGAAGGAAGGAAGGAAGGAAGGCTCTGTTCTGAATCAATCAAATTTATTCCAACACATAGCTGACCTCTGCCCTTCTACTGGGACCATGAAAAACGTGGAAATGCACTATAGCCACTAGCAATAAATAGAAGGGAAAATCAAGCAATATCAAAAAAGGAAAAATATACTTGGCTTCATCAATTTTTGGAGATGCGGGACTGATTGCCCTCAGCAGAACTTGGAGTGCAATTATCTTTTTCAAAAAATCAAAACACCTTCACCCATCAAGAGCTATGCATACTTTACACAATGAAACAACTTCTCTCTGCTATTAACCCCCCCTCCCAAGTAACACCATTATTTTGAGATTGGTGAAATGCTCAGCAGCAAAGAGGCACTCAAATTAGCCATAAAGACCCGCAGAGAAGTAAATGAGATGTTTTTGTTTTTTTGTTTTTTTTTTGTTTTTGCAACTCCACCACCCCACATTCATTTTTAACTCTTAGCTTCTGAGCTGAGAAGTTTTGGGGTTGGCCTGGACGATGCGCAAACAGGCACTATTTATTGCCAGATACACATTGATTTCTAACTGACACCCAGAGTCATTTTGAATTGGCTGGCCTTCCACATCCAATCAATTAAAATTAATTATGATGGAGCCAAGAGGATGACATACCCGCCATACAGTCACGAAGCAAGCAACGATGACACCCTACCTTTTCATATTTGCATCACAACATTGCATGCAACTCTCGTAGGGGTGGAGTTTGCACCATAATGGATGGGATTTTTGTTTTTTATGTACCCCTCTTTCCTTCTGCTATAAACCCAGGCCCAATCAGTTTTTGAAATATGCGTCTCCCTTTGAGGTGGCAGCTTTATTCAGCCCAGCTCTTCTTGTGTTCTTTTAACGTCTCCAGATGTTCTTCAGTGGAGTTCTACTGACATATGAAATGGTCTTCCTGCCAGGCCAAAACAAATGTTTCAGTTCCATGAGGGATGAGTTGGCTCAGATGATCGAATCACACTGTGTTGATTTGTTCACAGCTGTGTGCGTCTTTTTCAAATGTATTTATTAGGTGAATCTGCCAATGGTCTCCTTCTTATCAAGCCCACACTTGCGTGGCTTCCTTAAAGCACCTGATGTTCTTAGACCATTTGCTGGATCTTCCTGCATTTCATGGCTGGTTTGCAAACTCTGAAGAGTCAGGGAATGTGGCTCCTTTTCCAAACGTAATAAAAATGTGGGGATATTGGTCCTAGAACAGCTGAGTGCATTGTTTGACTTTCAGAAAACTTCAGGATCCAACTATTTTTTTTCCTATGACGAATGCCATTGAAAACACGGAAGTTTTGTTGGAGGAAAGGACGGTTCAGAAAAATAATAATTCATATGTTTCCACAAGGACCCACCCTTCAAGGGGAGAGTTCCACCATCAACGTGATGTTTAAGGAGCCAAACGCTTTCTGATTTATTGTATTGTTTATTTATTTGGATTTTACATTGGGTTTTAAATATTCGGAAGACGCAACATTAAAATTCGGTTTAATTCGGTTTTAAGGGGGGGATTGTATATATGTTCTGGTTTTAAATATGTTGTGCGCCGCCCTGAGTCCCTGTCGGGAGAAGGGCGGCATATAAATTAAATTAAATAAATAAATAAATTAAATAAAATAAATTATACACTATTTCAATTACAGCAGACTCAAACCAACTGTGCAACACACTGACTCCGAAACTCAGTCATCTTTCTAAGGAATACAATCGATACAAAAGCTACAAGTGACGCAAAGAGCCACGGAAAGAGACACACTCGGCATCACAAGACAAGACAGGAAGACCTGCACATGGATCAGGGAACAAACGAAAGTATACGATGCCATCAAAAGAGGAAAAAAATTGATCTAATTTTACATGTATTGATCTAATTTTACATGCAGCAAGAATTGTATTCACTCAACATTGGAAAAATGAAGATTTACCAATGGAAGAAGAGTCGGCAGGCCCAGAGGAAGGGAGAGAGGCTTTTGGAGGAGTTGGTGGCGGTGGCAACGTTCTCCAGGGGCAAAAAGGAGTGAGGGCTCTTTAAGGAAAAGGTGGAAGAGACAAGATCAGAAAAAGGAAAGGAGGCGAGGTTGTCGTGCAGGAATACAAGCTAATTTGAGGGCTAATCCACATGGAGCTCCATTTCCATCTGTCCTGTTTGCCATCCTCCCTAGAGACTAAAATGGAAGATCTGTAACTTGAATTGGCCACGATCAAGGAGTGTATATTGGAGGTAGTGACCCTTTGAGAGCTGTATGCAACGAAATTACATTTTGATGTATGCCAATTGGTGTACTTTCAAAGTGACAATAAAGTTATTATTATTATTATTATTATTATTATTATTATTATTATTATTATTATTATTATTATTATTATTATTATTATTATTTAAAAAAAATAGATTGTGCAGAAATGGATAGATTGAAAATGAAAGAGAAAGAAGATTTAGTATACTTTAGAACATGGGATACCTTTTATCAATGGCTAGAAAAATGAGGTAGAGAGCAAGGAATTTAACATGTATTAGTAAGTTAAATGTTGGAACCCAGACAATATGTTGCTGATAAAATATTAAGCATTTGTGATTATAAAAAATTAATAAAAATAAAATAAAAAAAGAGTAAAAGAATTGCAATGGAAACAATCTGATTACATAGCAAGGAGAACTGATGGACCAAGGCGGATCCCATTTGATCAAAAGTGTCCACAAAAGAGACCTCAAACAAGATGGATCAACGACATCAGCAAATATGGCGGACCCATCTGGCAAAGGGAATCTCAGGATCGTATTGGTTGGAAACAGCTGGAAGAGGCCTTCATCCTGCAGTGGAGAGACAATGGCTAGGATGATGATGATGACATTTGCTTGTCTGAATTGAAATAACTGACCAGGATAGAAAATCAAAGTTTTTTTTCCTTATTTATTTTCTTTCATTCACTGCTAACTTCCTCTAATATTAAAAGAGAAAAGAAAAATGTGGACTGCATGCTTCCAATCTCCAAGAGGTGGTGCCCTCAGCATTCAAAGAAATTGCATTTGGAGCTCCATTTCCCAATCAGCAGAACAGGATCAATCCCTTGCCAGGTTTTAGTGAAAGGATTGGTACGCTCGGGAAAAAAAGCCTTATGGTATCAAGGGACTAAATATCAAGGGGACTGGAGGCTAAAACATACAAGGAACGGTTGCGGGAATTGGGTCTGTCTAGTTTAATGAAGAGAAGGACCAGGGATGATGTGATAGCAGCCTTCCAATATCTCAGGAGCTGCCCTAAAGAAGAGGGAGTCAAGCTATTCTCCAAAGCGCCTGAAGGCAGGACAAGAAGCAACGGAAGGAAACTAACCAAAGAGAGAAGCAACCTAGAACTAAGGAGGAATTTTCTGAGAGTTAGAACAATTAATCTGTGGAACGACTTGCCTCCAGAAGTTGTGGGTATCCCTGGAGATTTTTAAGAAGAGACTGGACAGCCATTTATCTGAAATGGTATGGGGTCTCCTGCCTGAGCAATGGGTTGGACTAGATGACCTCCAGGGTCATTATTATAATTATCATTATCACTATCATTATTATTATATTTGCCCAATGGAATATAGGTGTACACAGTTACCTTGTTTTGCTTGTGTTAGGATTCTATAATATAGTGCAAATATAGGAGAACAATATTTTGATTGACATTCACGTCCAATAGAGGCCTGTCAGGCATATGAAGAACAGTTGCAGGAATTGGGCATGTTCAGTTTAATGAAAAGAAGAAGTAAGGGGTGACATGATAGCAGTCTTCCAATATCTCAGGGGCTGCCACAAAGAAAAGGGGGTCAACTTATTCTCCAAAGCACCTGAAGACAAGACAAGAAGCAATGGATGGAAACTAACCACATTTTTGAGGGAAATGATCTAATTAATATTTCTGGGATTAAACTGAGATTGGAACACAGATACCCTACAGATTTCACTTTTTTTTTTTGCCTCTCTCTATGTTTGGCAGTGCAGTTCTCAGCAGTTCTCAGCTCAGAAAGTACACACACAAAGAAACATGCATTCTGGAAAGATGTGTACAGGAGCCAGCCCTGATTTACTGGCATGGCTTCCCAGTGTCTGAGGACACCGTTCAGAAGATTGGTTTATGCTAAGGTTCCCAAGGAAACACAAGAATGTGGCTTTGGGCTAATCACTTCCATGTGATTACAGGTCAATAAAGTTTGGTTCTAAGATGTACCTGGAAACATTCCCATTTGCTATCATTTGTGCAGTCTGAACACCATCATTCTCTATTTACTTACATCCCAAAGCAGTACTGAGTTCAACAAAGCTACCATCTCCCCCTAGGTCCTCTGAGTCATAAAGGAGAGAGCCCCCCCACACTCCCAGAGCATGGAATCTGTTCTTGAAATATTACCATGGAAGAAACTTTCAGGAAGAATCACAATGGGCTTTAAAGAACAGGAGTGTTTTAAATTACACAATCAGCTGCACTTATGAGGTAAGAAATTATGACACCAGGGAACCAGCTAAAGTACATTTTCCAGGCAGATTTTTTTTCCCTTAAAGTCTCTGATTCATGAACCATGTGGTTCTGTTTAGGTAAACCCCATATCAACTACATAAGAATCAATCAACATTCTGGCTGATTCAAGATATACCATGTAATATAAGAAGCCTAATGAACCAAATGCTCCAAAGCAAAAGCAGGATTCTCAACCCCAAGATTTTGTGCTGAACGATGTCTGCCTTTGATCTTTCCCATCTTTAACTAAACCAGTTTGGTCTCTAGTGGTGAAGGCACCAGGCTAGAAACAAAGAGATTGGGAGTTCTAGTCCTGCCTGAGGCATGAAAACCAATTGCCAGGAGATGGTGAGTTTTAGTTCTGCCTTAGGCATGGAAGCCATCTAGGTGACCTTGGGCCAGTCCCTCTTTCTCAGTCCAACCCAACTCACAAGGTTGTTTTTGTAGGGAAAATAGAAGGAGGAAGGAGTATTAGATATGTTCGACGCCTTGACCTGTTTATGAAAATAACAAACGTGGAATATAAATAAATAAATATCTGGGGTTGCTGGGGATTCATCCTTCACTCATTCCCAAAGGAAGAAGATGATCAACCAATTGATTAGAAGCCCTTTCTGTCCATGTCCACGGAGAGTCTTCTTCACCTTGACTTGTTTTCCAGGTTTGACCATGGAATGCTCCTAGCAACTCAGAATGGTTTTCAGAGCAAACACTGACCGAGAAATTTGTAGACTACCTTTTTGAGAAGGACCATTGTGCAATCATCCTGAGAGAAGCACACAAGTCGGTTCCTCCACTTTTCCTTTTCCCCCTGGAGAGTATGGTGCTGAACGGACAGCTCATCTTTGTATGCACTTGTGATATCTTCATGTCTCAAATAGGGCACAAGGCAAGGTCGAACTCAATGCTTCTCAATAAATATTTTCAACAGTGCCTAAATAATAAAGTATTAGGTTTGCCAGAGAGTTGCAGAGCTTAGTTTGATTTTCTTTCTGTCCATCCCCATGTGCCAATTTTAAAATAGAAAAATTCACCTTCATCTTTGTGACAGTGATGATGTCATATAAATCAGAGGTTATCTCAAGCTTGGCAACTTGAAAATGTGTGGATTTTGACTCACAGAATTCCCCAGCCATAATCTTTCAGCTAAATAGCTTCAGGTTATTGAGAAACAATGATATAATGAAACAACTTTTGCTTTTTGAACATGGTAACTGCAGTGAGATTATTGTAGGCACAAAGATTCCACACCGCCCAATGAAAGAACGATGAGTGAAGATGATGGAGCTTGCTGAGATGGTTAAATTGACTTCTTTGATCAGAAAAAGACAATGTTTATTTTTAACTGGAGCACCTTGTAGATTTTTTTTATGTGAAACAGAAAAAAAATGTTTGATGATTAGACAGGATAGATTATAGAAAGAAGAGAGTTATATTGTAATCATAGAATAAAAGGGAAATTGAGGTTGGTTATCAACACATTGTGTGTACATTTTAATTCTGTGTCTTAAGCTGGAATCTCTGTTTCATGAATTTTTTGCCTGCAAAAGACTCCTCTTTTCCTTAACTTCATTATCTTGACTGATTTATAATTTCCTCATCATATCCATGAAGAAGGATGATGAGCTCTGATTGTTCTCTATCTGTCTCAGTCATTGCAGCATGAGGGATCCTTGGTGCTCTCTGAGCTTGGTTGTTTTCTGGCAGACTAATTACCCAAACTAGTTAACATCATCAGTGCTAGAAGAGAGTGGGGTTTGCAGGGAGGAGGAGGAGGAGGCAGAGGGGGAGGAGGAGGAGGAGGAGAACTGTCAGTTCCTTGGTGCTCTCTGAGCCTGGTGGTTTTCTTGCAGATGTTTCATTACCCAAACTAGGTAACATGATCAATGCTAGAAGGGAGGGGGGTTTGCAGAGAGGAGGGGGGAGGGGGGAGGAGGAGGACGATAATTGTGGAGTCCTTGGTGCTCTCTGGGCTTGGTTGTTTTCTTGCAGATGTTTCATTAGTCAAAGTAGGAAACCATCAGTGCAGAGCTGATGATGTTACCTGAACATCTGCAAAAAAAACCAAGCTCAGAGAGCATACAGACCCCAATCCTCCTCCTGCTCCTCCTGCTCCTCCTCCTCCTCGTCTCCACATACCCACTCCCTTCTGACACTGATGATGTTGCCTAATTTGGGTAATGAAAGATTTGCAAGAAAACAACCAAGCTCAGATAGCATCAAAACTTGCTATCAATATTCTCCTTTATTGATACTCTGCAGTTTCTCTGGCTTTTTGGCCTCCTAGGTTAACAATGGCCATCCTTTATGGTGTCTTCTCCTTATGGTGTCCTTAGTTTACCTTGATATGAAGGTGGGAGATCAAAGAGATTACAGATTGCTGGAGAGATTATTGCACACTGAAGGACGGGGTCCTCACAAACACTCTTTCAGGGTTCATACTGCAAATACTGAATTTGTCTTTGGGAAAAAAATATCACAGGACTTTCTTTTTCCATTTCATTGAATGAAAAAAAAATATTTTAAAGTAAACAGAATAGATTTTCTGTTCCTGGATGTTCCTCTTCTCTTACTCTTAGAAGTACATATCGTTTTTCTAAGAATGGCAGGGGAACAAATATCAGAGGCATTGATTTCTCAGAAAGAATTTTTGAAGATGATTGCTGCTGCATTCTACGCCTTCAGAGGAATCATACCAGCTTCTGCCAGACCACCATCAGTAAAATACTATTGGAGTAGTGGAACATCCCCCCCACTCCAACTTTACACCCTTCCAGTAGCAGTGAATCAAACATTGTCCCGATTCAGTGGAAAAGTACCATGCTGTTCTCCTCTCTAATGTCATTCAAAATATGAAGCCTTGCATGATTGGTGATCGTTTCTAAAGCTGGCACTGCTCTCCTGGAAAGAAAGAGACATCTGTGGCTGAGTTCACACATGCATAAGCAAATATTTCGTTAAAAAAAGCAAACTGAACCAAATTTAGCTCTTGCCTTCCCCGTGAGAGCCCTGTTATGCCATACAGTTGTGAAACAATGATTTAGTTAAACAGTAGTTGGTGCTATGGAAGGAGGAGGAGGAGGAGGAGGAGGAGGATTAGGGAAAGGAGAAGGAGAAGAAAAGGGAGAAGAAGGAGAAGAAAAGGGAGGAGAAGGAGAAAGAGAAAGAGAAGGGAAAGGGGAAGGAAAAAGGGGAAGGAGAAGGAGAAGGAAAATGAAAAGAAGGAGAAGGGAAAGGGAAAGGAAAAAGGTGAAGTGGAAAGAGGAGGAGGAAGAGGAAGAGAAGGGGAAGCAGAAGGAGAAGGAGAAGAAAATGAAGAAGGAGGAGGAGGAGGAGGAGGAGGAGGAGGAGGAGGAGAAGGGAGAGAATATTCTAAGTTCTAAGGAGAGCCTGCCAAATCAGGTTTCTTGAATTCTTCCCAACTCCTTTACTAGCAGTTGTTGTTGTTAATTGCGAAGTCGTGTCCGACCCACCGTGACCCCATGGACAACGTTCCTCCAGGGCTTCCTGTCCTCTACCAACTTCTGGAGTCCATTTAAGCTCACGCCTCCTGCTTCAGCGACTCCATCCAGCCACCTCATTCTCTGTCGTCCCCTTCTTCTCTTGCCCTCAATCTTTCTCAGCATTAGGCTCTTCTCCAGTGAGTCTCATTAGGTGGCCAAAGGACTTGAGTTTCAACTTCAGGATCTGGCCTTCTAAAGAGCAGTTGGGGTTGATCTCCTCTAGGACTGACCAGTTTGATCACCTTGCAGTCCAGGGGACTCTCAGGAGTCTTCTCCAGCACCATAGTTCAAAGGCCTCTATTCTTTGTCGCTCAGCCTTTCTTATGGTCCAACTTTCTTCCAGCGTCATATCTTTTTGCCTTTTGGTACTGTCCATGGGGTTTTCATGGCAAAGATACTAGAGTGGTTTGCCATTTCCTTCTCCAGTGGATCACATATCTAGATGTTCTTCTAGGTCAGTGTTTGTCAACCTTGACAATTTTAAGGCATGTGGACTTCAACTCCCAGAATTCCACAGCCAGCAATGCTGGCTGTGGAATTCTGGGAGTTGAAGTCCACATGCCTTAAAATTGTCAAGGTTGAGAAACACTGTTTCTAGGTAATGAAGTAGCATCTTGGGTTTTTGTGTCTTTCTGTTCTCTCTTCAAGTAACATCCCTGTGTGTTTATGTGCCTATGTGCTCTGGGAAGCACAGAGTAGGCTGCCTCTATTCCACTTTGGGCCATGCAACTAGAAGGAAGAAGAGCTTAGAATGAAAACATCAGAAACAACCTGAGCCACAGCCCAACAGCCTCTCCAGAGGGATGCAGATGGGAGTTTTTCTAGACTGATCTTCTCTGCCACCTTTGGTCAAATCTGGCTCATTTTTTTTAGCTCCATCCTTCTTTTCTTAGCTTCTTCTCCTATCTTCTTCCTAACTGAAGAAGCTTCTTGGATGAGAAGCAAAACGTCTTCAAGGGAAAACAAAGTCCAACAAAGGTTTTGGTGGCCGGGGCTGAAAAAGGATGTGGAAAACTATGTAAAAAGTTGTACTGTATGTGCCACAATGAAAAAAATCCCAGGGAAAACCCCTGGACTACTGCAACCCGTGGCAGACCCTTCTCAACCATGGGAAGAAATAGCTATGGACTTTATAGTGGACCTACCTGAGAGTAGTGGAAATACTGTCATCTGGACTGTAATAGACCTGTTCTCGAAGCAGGCTCATTTCATCGCCTGCAAAGGACTCCCATCTGCCCAACGACTGACCAAATTGTTCCTGCAACATATCTACCGGCTGCATGGCGCCCCTAAGCGAATAATTTCAGACAGGGGGGGTGCAGTTCACAGCGAAGTTTTGGAGAAGTTTCCTTACATTAATTGGATCATCTCAAGGTTTATCATCTGCTTTTCATCCGGCCACCAATGGGGCCGCAGAAGCCGCTAACAAAATGGTGGAGCAATATCTTAGATGCTACGTTTTGTACCAACAGACGAACTGGACTGATCTCCTCCCTTTTGCGGAGGTGGCGTACAATAATTCTGTGCACAGCAGCACCGGCTACACGCCTTTCAGAGTGGCCACAGGAAGAGAGTTCAACCCAATACCTGAATATCCTCAGATGCCCTCTGCTTCCCAGACACTTGACCAGTGGGTGAGGGGGTGGGAAGAAGTTTGGAGAAACACAAAAACCAAGATGCCTTTTGAAAAAGCATCTTGGGGACAATCCTGACCTGGATGGCTGATAACCTCCATAGACATTCCATGCTATTCTATATTCACCCAGTTTGCCTGCTCTGGGAAGAGAGGGCTGAGGCCCTTTACAATTCCCGCCCCCCTTAAATTTGCATTTACTTGGAAAGAATTGAACATTTCCCCACGGATCCAAATACCTGGTGGGCTTTCTTTTCCACCTGAATGCCTTCAAATAGAAATGTGCAAAGGCCTCAAGATGGGATAATTCCTGCATTTGTCTCCATTCCACTTTTATGATTACACAATCCCTGGAGTGATTATTTCTACCCAACTTACTTTCCCCCCCCCCCCGAATTTGCAAGGTTGTGCAGAACCTGTGATTGTCTGCAGATCAAAGCTAATCTGTGTCATGGCCCATTGCTGAAAGGAATGCATTCCAGAGCTCTGGCAGACGGTAATTAACATGTTCTTGGAGGGCCACCAATCTGAGCATCTGCCTGACCTTTCTCAGCAGCTGTGATCCAGGGAGATGTCCCAAGGGAAGTGCAATTGGGTTATATCCGTGCCACTAAGCAACAGTTTTTTTTGGTCAGTTTTATTCTTGCCGCACGGTCTGGTGAAATTTTTGATTGACATTGTCAAATCCAAGGAAACCTATTGCTTAATTTTTGTACAGAAACAGGCAGATCGGACATCCTGTATTACAAACAGTGACAGGATAACTTTTTTCTTGTTGTTGTCCTCGTGGAAGAGTACTATAGAAAACTGAATTGTATTGATTGCAATTGGGTATTTTATTGCTTGGCCGGCCCTGTGAAATATTAATTTATTTATATCCCGTCTTTATTATTTTTACGAATAACTCGAGGAGGCGAACATATCCAACACACCTTCCTCCTCCTATTTTCCCACACAACAACAATCCTGTGAGATGAGTTGGGGGGGGGAGAGAGAGAGGGAGAGGGAGAGGGAAAGGGAGAGAGAGACTGGCCCAGAGGCACCCAGCTGGCTTTCGTGCCTAAAGTGAGACTAGAACTCACTGTCTCCTAATGATTGGCCCAAAGTCATCCAATTGGCTCTCATGCCTAAGGTGGGACTAGAACTCTCCATCTCCCATCTTTCTAGCCTGGTGCCTTAACCAATAGACCAATATGTATATATTGGTGGCTGGGACCATATCTGATGTTGATATTTAGTTAATTCTTTGCTTCTTCTTGTGCCATATCCGGTATCGGACGTTGGGGGATCATGTTGGCGATCCTGTTTTTATCAGCAGCCGCACGAAAAAGTGCTGCTGAGTTATGTCCAAACCAGTCCCTTAGATTTTGAAGCCACGATGTTCTTCTTCTGCCTGGACCTCATTTGTCTTCAATCTTTCCCTGGAGGATTAAATGGAGTATGCCGTATTTTTCTGGGTGTCGCATCCCATGTCCGAAGTATTCTAATTTTTGTTTTTTAATTGTTTTGATGATTTCCCTTGGCTTTCCCAGGCGGCTTATCACCTCATTTCTGATCTTGTCAACCCAGCTTATACGTAACAGCCGCCTGTAAACCCACATTTCAAATGCTTCTAGTCTCTTCAGGTGGCCTTCTGTCAGAGACCAACTCTCTACTCCATAGAGCAGGGTAGAAAAAATATAGCATCTGACAAGCCTGATTAATTCTTTAAACAGCTGGAACTGAATATGAAAAGCAGGAATGTTATCTCAGAAGGTTGAAGTCCCTCTAGTTATATAACCAGCATATTTCTTCTTACAGTAAAATAAATAAGGAGAGAAAAGTAAGGCTTCTCTTTTTTTTTCTTTTTTTTTCTTTTCAGGAGTGATTTCTCTCCTCCCTCCCACAGTTCAGTATCTCATTTATCACTCTTTGTCAGCTCCTTATGCAATCTCCCTAATGATGCCACCATCTCTTGCTGCCAGATTGCTGGAAAAAGTCTGACTTCAGAAAAGAGGAGGAGGAGGAGGAGGAGGAGAAGTAGGGGGTTTTTTTTGGAGAAGAGTGGACTTCTTGGAAAACTAGAGCCAGAAAGCCATTTGACATTGTGCATGACAGCTGGAACAAACCAAACACATTGTTGGATTGGGTGCATCAAAACATTGCTCTGTGGCTTTGTTCCACCGTGCGGTGTAACATTACATAACAGTTGTGTAACTGTTCCTTATGCAGAAATGCACACTTTCTTCACAGAAGACCCAAGTTAAGAAACCACCCAGGCATTGTTGGCTTAACACTAAGCATTTGTGGACTTAGAGATAAACATCCCTTCGTAATGAATACCTGGAAGAATTCTGGATTCAGTTCCAGGCATTTTAATCAGATAACATAATAGTGTACAAAGATGCTCTCTGTGGACTTTTCAGTTGGTGGGATTAAACACCAATGATTGTCTCCTTTGGCTGTGCAATATGTTTGTTGTCTCCTTCCCAACACACACACACACACACACACACACACCCTTATGCTCATTTTCTGGTTTTAAGTATTGTGCTTGTTTCCTTTTGTTAATGTTCGTAGGTCCCCCAGAACCAATGCTCAATTGTGCTGGTCAAAATTCATACATCTAAATTACAGAGAAACAAACAAACAGATAAATCAATAAACAGCCGGAACTCACATCGATCATTTCTCCAAACAAGAAATTACCAGGACTATTTATTGAAGGAATTTTACACCCATGCTCCCATATCATTCTTAGTTAACATGGCATAGCAAATTTCTTAGACTGTCTGGTCTTCTGGGAAACTGTGCCCAACCAAGCTGGTTATTGGGTTTATTTCCACCAGGAAGGATAATCCTAGTTGTAACCAAGGTATTTGCCTATAGCAGCCTTACTGGTTCTGGCGTCTGACATCTCCCAAGTTGTGATTCCTGACTTCCCTCCCAAAAGTCCCTATGAGTTGTCAGCAGTTGTCCCTTCCAGTTACAGCAATTGCTTAGTTCTCAGTTATTTTACATAAGAAATCATACCTGAAGCCTAGAAGAATAGCTCTAGTCCAACCTGTTCTCCACACTCTTTCTTTCTGTGCAGGCAACATTCATATCTCACAGATAACAGAAAAAGAGAAAATGGAAGACTATCTCATCTGTAGCAGAGAAAGAAGGAGATCTAGCATTTATGTGAGGGGAGGACTCTGAAAAGAAACAGAGTCTGGAAATTGTGGTTCAGTAACATCTAAAAACTTTATTAGATCTAATAAAGGCACAACAGCTGCATTGGCTAAAGCATAGCCAAAGAAACAATTGCAAGCAATCTAACAGCTGGAAGCATCCTCGGGTGTATAAGACTGTTTAGACTTCAATGGAGCTTCTTAACTTCTTCCTCCATCTTCATCTCAATATGCCAAACCTGGTCACAATTGTTTCAGATTCTGTGAAACATCTAGAATGTAAGATCTGGAAGTGGTTTCAGTTCAAGGTTAACTTTTATACTTCAAGGAAATGATGTTCATTCCTCACTTCACAAGGCAATGAAGACCCAAAGATCAAGAAAGGTAGATGTCCTGATCCAGGTGTAGCTTCTTGACACCTTTCTGTCAACTCCACTCTTGAGTCATTGGGCTGATGCTATCAGCAGAGCACAGATTCACATGGGCCCAAAACATCTGCTTTTGGCAGCCTTAACTCTTGGGGTGTTCTTGTACAGCAGATAATAAAAATGATATCATAATTCTCTAGAAACTGCGTTTACATGACACATTTTCCCTCTCTGGGATTCCACAGTCTGGCAAATTCATCTGGTCCATGATTCATTCCAGGACACATCTTGTTCTCCGTGGAGCAACTTCCCATCTTAGCACATGGACAGAATGTCCTGGTTTACAATCCAGTTCAATATGCTGGGTGCTATCCTGTTCCCTAATTGTTACTGCAGTCCTTCTTTGCTTAAAAGTTTGTTTCACGTAGATATGGATGCAGGACCCTATGAGAAGAATACCATTGGCCTGAGTTATCAGATGTTGGTCAGATATTGGCTACCAGGAATGTTCCTTATCCTTTTCTGAAAATGTCAATGGGGGGGGGGGAAACCAGGGGCAGGATGCAATAAAGAGAAACAGGTGATCTATCACCAGGATTAAATCTTTGTCTCCCTGAAGATCTGGTAAAAGGGTGTCCAGAAGTTCAGAAAGACGGTGTTCAATCTCTGGAGATTCTCGGTCATCCAGGTCATGGTTGTCCCAAAGGTGCTTTTTCAAGAGACAACTGGATTTTCTTCGTTTTTCTCTGAAGACTTTTTGATTCTCATCTTCAGCTCCGGAGCTCAGAGCTGAAGAAGCTTCTTGGATGAGAAGAGAAATGTCTTCAAAGAAAAACAAGGAAGTCCAGTTGCTTCTTGAAAAAGCACTTTTGAGACATGGTGTTCAATCACATCTGGAAAAGTTTCAGTCTTCTATAGGGAAAAGAAAAGCCTTGATAGTGTCCCTGAATCCACCTTGGTCTCTAGAAGATCAGATGACCTCTTTAGTTCCCTGAGCCTTTCTCCATATTACACTGATACAACTTTTTATAGGATGGTGACTTGTCCATGCCCTTGAGAAATCTCATCTATATACCACAGTATGATTTTATAGGAGCCTCTTTCAAAATTGTTGGAAGATTCAGCATTTGAAGATCACACAGTTCACGCGGATGAAATCTTACTGCTACTAGTTGCTTTATGTTTTCTGCACAGAAACAAGCTACTCATTTGTGTTGTCTTGATAAAGACCTGTTATTCTTGTGTGTGTGTGCATCATTTGGTTGCAAGAGGTTTATGGAATATAACAATAAAATAAAAAATGGCATAATGTTAGCAGAGCGTAGATTTGCCATCTAATGTTAGTGTTGACCAATTCGAGTGTTGCAAACATCTTATTACAAAATATAAACTCTTGCTTTGTATTCACTGAACATTCTCAAATCCTCATGTTGTGAACACTGCAAAATACAAGATGTTACACTTCTTTCGGGATCATTAACTACTAAAACCAAGTCTCTAGTCTTCCTTCCCTCCCTCCCTCCCTCCTTTCCTTCTTTAAAATAGAATGAAATAAAAAGCTGAGAGTTTTTCTGTAATGGCATGGGGCATATAAATTCTTCCTTTAATGTCATGTTTATTTCATTTTCTTAGAATACAAAAATAAACCAACGTTTAACTACTTCCATAACAAACCTAACAACTTTTTCAATCAACTTTGTAAAACAATGACTTCAACTTAATGCAAGAAAATTAACATATTTTTCCAGTTAAAAAAAGCATGACAATAATTAATAGTGATGATGTTGTAGTATTATTAATATCCTATTTCTGAAGAACGTAATCATGCCAGAAATTCTGCCTACTAATTGTTACAGTTACATAACTATTCAGCTTTGCCAAAGCAAAGTAGTAATACGACTTAGATGCCCATTTGACAACAGTTACTCTTTCCAACTATTTTGCTTAAAAAAATACTAGTAGCATTAATGATATTTAATGTTTCATAACAAACTTCCACAAAACTTACATAACAAAGGTACATGCCAATTTATCTGAATGCACACAAATTTTGGAGAAGGTTGCATAATCTAAGAATATATACAATAACTTCTTCTTGATTAATTTTAAAGACTTCCCAGTGAATCAAGCAAAAGTGAACTTGCCCTTCAGCATTTCCAGCAAAGTTGTGCACCTTGACAATTATTTGGGACTTTAATTCCAATCAGTCACAGCTCCCGTAGCTATCTCAGCCTCAGAGGAAGATCAAAAAGTAATTGCAGAAGTCATTGAATCTATGGAACCAGGTCCTCAGGAAGGAATGATCCTTCACAAGCCAAGAGTCTGCTTCTTCAGACTTCAGTCTAGACTTTCTGGCCCAAAGGAACACCAATGACATCAAGATGAACATCAAGGAACTAAAAGGTAGAGGAGTGCCAGGTTGCAGGGACGACTTTATGGAACTGGAGGTCTATTTGGTAGCTCCTGTTAGTCCCAAGTAGCTCCATCCTCTGGTTGAGGTAATCCATTACTGCTGAACTTAACTGAAAACTTAATAAATCTATCTTAAATGTCTCCTGATGAAAGCAACGCTTGTTCTAATTTGGCTTCCAATTTATTTGCTCTGGATCCATTCATTCATTCCTGATCTTTTTTCAGTCTTCTAGATTTAATGGGACTTGGCTATTTTGAAGTCTAGACAGGACTTTGACTAAAGTCAGTGTTTCTCCTGATTGTGACTTTGATCATTCCCAGACAAGTAAGCTAATAATCCATTATTATGGTTTGTCGCACACTCAGCCAGATGTTTAGTCTGGATCTGGCATTTTGATCCACCTATTGAGTCCTTCTCAAGGACCTGGAATGCAGAAATATTGTTTGATATTATTATTAGATTAGATTCGTAATATGGTTCCTGGAAGAGTGTTTGTGAATCGCTAAATTTGTCAGATTTTTCTCGATGGGGATGGAAAGGAAACATCTGTGTGTAAGAAGTTCACAGGTAAAAAGAAAGGAAGTTTCAACCTCGATCATCAACACTTAGCACTTAGAAATTGGGTGTAGATGTAGATTTCATGCCTCAATGAACTCCGGGCTCTGGTATCTGTTCTTCATATCCATTAAGTTGATTAGTCATATGTCCCTTGCTTCTATTTTTGTCACTTGGTTGTTCCACTAATAAATATTTTCAGAATGACATTGCACAATCGGGTTTTATTAGAGAAGTTTACAAATGCATTTAATTTCTGTGGCATGTAAACTTTGCTTTGTCAACAAATCTTGTCTTGAACATCAAATTAAAAACAAAGACTTGAATGGAAACTAAACAACATATTTGTGCATGTGTGTGTGTGTGTATTTCTCTATTTCCATCTTCCTGCTTTTATGGTCTTTTAAGACATCCTTCTCTGTTTATCAGTCACTTAAGTAGTTCTTATCCAAATTTAAGCAACAGTAAGCAGATATTTCCTCCTGCTCTTGAAAAGGGTTTCTAGGTGGTCATTCTCTTAATCCTTTTGTCCCAAATATTATTCAGTTTTCTCAACACAAGGCTCAGGGTCACTCATATCTCCATGGTTTTAGGCTGATCTCAATTAAGCTTTGACTTTGCATCTGGCAAGCTATGGAACTGGATAAAAGGACCATCAGTGGTTACTCTAAAAATCACACATTATCCTGCTTGAGCAAAGATAGTTGGGCTCTGAAATTTGCCTTCAATTGTTCATTCTTTGTACAGCTCTGAAGTAGTATGTCCTTTGAGTTTCCAACAGTTTAAGAATTCCCATCTTGAAATAGATATTTTACCCCTTAGGTAAAGTGTCTGTTCCGCAATTTTATGTAATCCTACTTTGATTGTAGAGATCTTCTCATCCCTTGGAGCTATGTCAGTGAACGCAAGATGTTCCTAATTTCACACAAATGATGTTATAACCAACCACACAGAAAGAAAACATTTTGGTATAATTGAAAAACAAATCCCTGAAGCTTACATTTCTTTAGGCAGCTGCAGAGTAGCATAAAGCAGATCTGGGGAACCGTAAACGCTTCAATCGCAGCTAGAAAGGAATATCTCTAATCAAAAAAGCTTCCAAATGTGGGATCTTTACAGAGATAACACTGAAATTGGAGCATCTTGAATAGCTGCCTTCTGCCACATTAGACCACATGTGGCAAAAAATCAAGGAAACCAGATGTCTATGGAGATTCTCAAGTCCTGGTTGTCCCAAAGGTGCTTTTTCCCCCCCAAAAAAGACCACTAGATTTTCTTGGGGTTTTTTTCTTTGAACATGTTCTGCTTCTCATCCAAGAAGCTTCTTCAGTTCCCTGAAAAAAGAAACAAAAGAAACAAAAGAAGAAAGTCCAGTTACCTTTTCGAAAAAGCATCTTTAGGAGTGGCATGTGTGTGTGCATATGTTGTGTGTGTACAATATCACATTGTTAATCCAACTTCTTAAGCATGACCTCACAACTTGATACCAACTTCTCCCCTTCGGCCTTTCTTTCTCTAGATTCAACAAATCCACGTCCCCCAAGTTCCCTCAACCTCTCTGTGTTCATCCTCATCTCTCTTCTTCATACACATTCTAGTTTTTATGACTCTTTTCAAAACACAGGGCCAAGAAATGAAGTTCTTGATACAGCGCCAGAACACAGTAATGGTAAATAACAATATCTGTGAGCTGGCACTTTTGCCCCAAATATATTGTATTAATTTTCTTTTCCCCCCACAAGTATGAACCTAGGTCCGTCAGGATTGAGATTTGTGCCCACTTCTTCTCTTGTGTGGCAGATGTCCAATCTCAACACCAAATACGGCTCAGTCTTTTAAGCTACAGCAATCAAAAGCAGCTTCTAAGATTCTCTGTTCCCAAAATGATTTCATCAAAAGCTTGAGAACTTCATAAAAGTAAACTGGTGAGAAAGACAGTAGCTGTCAACCACACAAACCAAAGAAATTCCTATGATTCATTTGGGCAAGTAAGGAATGCAAGTTTGTGGCTTAACTAGGGGGTGGGGGGAAACAGTGAAGAAGGATAATATTTCTTTTTTTAAAAAAAAAGAGAAGTGAAGGAGTGATAAATTACACCTCAACTTGCCAGACATTAAATGCTCTTTCAGTTGTACAAAAACATTTTGTGTAGACGTGTTTCTGTGGAATATGATCAGCCAACCATGAAGATTACACCTATTGTATGGTTTCATTGTGGGTGTATTTATGGACAACTCAGAGGAAGATTTGACTGAATGGAAAGTACCTTGATTTTCAAGCTCTTTCTTGAAAGCTGTTGATTTTGAAGTCCATTGGTTGATCAGAACCTCTTTTGAAAAAAAGGACCAGGGGTGACATGATAGCAGCCTTCCCATATTTGAGAGGCTGCCACAAAGAAGAGGGAGTCAACTTATTTTCCAAAGCACCAGAAGGCAGGACAAGAAACACTGGATGGAAACTAATCAAAGAGAGAAGCAACCTAGAATAAAGGAGACATTTCCTGACAGATAGAAAAATCAAACACTGGAACAGCTTACCTTCAGAAGTTGTGGGTGTTCCAACACTGGAGGTTTTTAAGGAGAGACTGGACATCCATTTGTCTGGAATGGTATAGGGTCTCCTGCTTGAGCAGGGGGTTGGATTAGAAGATTCCCAAGGTCCCTTCCAACTGTTATTCTGTTATTCTGATGGGCTTTTGATGCCTCTTCCAATCTAATGCCCTCCAGATGTGTTAGATTAGAGCATCAATTCTTCCCAGGCAAGCAAATGCTTTAGGCACTAAGATGAGGAGATAAAAAGATTTGTTGACAAAATATGAGCTTGTATGTATGAGTATGAATCGGATTGTTCTTATGAAAAGCATTCCTTGTGGGAGAAATTTAATTATATTTTTTTTTTATAAGCCTGGTAATGGGGTTTAAGTCTGTAACAGGCCAGCTTCAGAATTTTACTATGTTTTTTTGTTTATATTGTTAAATATGGCTTTTTCTGCCTATATATTTGTTTATCTTTCTTGGAAACCTTTTGAGGCCTAATCTGGAAAGCGGACATATAAATAAACCAATTGGCTTGATCTAATTAGCCCCTTTATGAAGAATATACTTGCTGAAATTTCTCCTAGAATTCTGGAACAGCATAAAGACAAATGTATTAAAAGAGTTAATAAACACAGATTTATGGAGATATTGATGGAGATATTCAGTGCCCTTCGGTTTGAGAGTTCAGTGGTCTACAAGTCTATATACAGAGGCTGATATCAAAAATCCTCATGGTACTTCAAACTTTGTGTGTTCAATATATTATCCTTAGGTTTGGTTTATAGGCCAGAAGGTTGACTACTAAGAAGATACAAAGACGTGGATAATTCTTCTTGCTCATGTGGAGATATTTTCGATTTAGATTTCACTGGCTGTCCAAAAGCTATATCCAAATCAGGTGAAACTCTTAAAATCTATTTGTTACGTGTATTATTGTGTAACCATGATATCTTTTTAAAAAATAGAAAATCTTCCTTCAGAATCTATCTCAAAAATGATAGATTTGATGCTATCTACCTACCTACATAATTTAGAAGCCAGGTGGCTACAAAGGATATTTACATCTCCCTCACAGAGCAACTGTGTATGAATTTTGACCTTCCTAATAATAACTATTAGATGCTTCAAACATTATTGTACCTTGGGTAGCACTGATGATGTTATTTAGTCAGGTAATGAAATGTCTGCAAGAAAACCACCAAACTCACAGAACACCAGACCCCAGAGTCGTTCTCCTTCTCCTCCTCCTCCTCCCCTCCTCCTCCTCCTCCTCCTCCTCCTCTCCACAAACTCTGCTCCCTTCTAGCACTGATGATTTTTCCTGGTTGAGTCATGAAACATCTGCAAGAAAACCACAAAGCTCAGAGAGCACCAAGGACTCCACAGTTCAACAAAAATTCTCTTCTCAAGTTTATCATGCTATTACTTAGCACCAGCTATCTACATCCTTGTCTTTGGAAGGAGAAAACCTCTGCATAAAAATGAATTTCTTCCGGGAACTATTTTCAACAAAAGTATAGCCATCTATCCTCCTGGAATTATGACTCCAACCTTTATCTCTATGGATGTTATTAAGCTATTCAGCTGCTGAGCTTTCTAGCTAATTGCTGAAGGACTGACAACTTCATCAGTCTAAATGCAACAGACTTTAAGAAGTACTTGAAAATCAAAGACCAATAATTTACAGTATGCTGGCAGTACTTCCAGTTCCTAGAGTTTTTCCATCTGGTCCATGAGCTATATTAAGCAACGTGATTTAGTATAATGAAAGTTTATGTCTCTTTACTCTTGACAAATGACAATGTCTCAGTGCAACAGGCAAAGATTAAGAATATAGGAAATTAGTTGTTTCTCTGCTATCACTTTGGTGAAAAACACTATAAAGGTCATTTTAAAGCCCATTATGAAATGTGAGCCAGTTGTGAAGAATCCTTAACTCATGATAAATTAGCAGATACTTTTATAGTATAAAGTATACAATAGTAAACTCCATTCTTGAGGGATTTTAAATTCATACAAGTTTGAAAAAGCATGTTAGGAGCATACAATCAACTGGATCATGCAGTGAAATACTACATACTGTATGTTGGCAATTATTAATAAGTAAATAAGTCTATGATATTACATAAGCGTGAATCCTTAGGATATGCATGATGGATTTTTCCACAATATCTACATTGATTCAAGGTCAACGCTTATGCCTAAATGAATTGACCAACGTTTTATTACAGCCCAAAACTATAAAAAAAAAAAAACAGAATGCAACCTGAGAATCAATCTCATTAATTAAGTAAATTACCTCTGTTGGCTCCAATGATAGTGAAGACTCTAGTACTTGGGCACTGAATTTAGTAATTGTGTGGATGATTTCAAAGCATTTATCTTTTAGGAAAATGTTTATGCTGAATTATTTTTTGCTTTTCACAATTAAACCTAAGCTGACTGCTCCAGAGGTTAGTAGTCTGTAGGACAATCAGAAATTGCTGATTAACCAAACATGATCCCAGCTCTTTTGACCCTTTGCCTCAGTCATCCCTTCTGTAAATCTTTTTTTTTTTTGCAACCATTAAAGAATCGTGTAAACATTATTTTACTATCAAGCAAGGAATGCTCTCAAGGATGCTCAAACAGGGAAGAAGCCTGCAGAAAGATGTGTATGCTGGCCTGAATTGATCCTTGCAATTCTGAAGAAAAGACTTGAGATAATTCTTAACCGTTTGGATAACGCTTGCAATTTCTGGAGTTGACAATTGCAAAAAAACAAAACAAAAAACACCCAGATAAATAAATTGTAAGACAGACATTCTTGATAATTAATTGACTTTTTGCAAGAGAGTGAATAAAGTTGTTGTCCAAGTAATTTTGAACCGCTAGAACAAGAGGGGGATGAGAGCAGATCTGAGCTGGCAATATGTCCTAATTCCTATTTCAGAGGAAAAATTGAAAACACATATTTAAGAAGGACGGCCAATTAGCACTGGAAGGAGATTCCATATAAACAAATAGGAATGCAAACCGTCTTGTTCATTTTAAGCGACTCAAGAGCTTTACTGCTGGCCAACAGGTGACTTGTAAAAGCAAGCTCCTGCAAAGTCTACAATTATTTAATACGTTTTATTTAAAAAAAATAAATAAATCCAGCCAAAACCTAATTGCATCAATTGAAACATGTGGCTGGACCTTTTCAGGAGAATTACATGTGACACGAAAGGGCCCCCAGATGTTATCAAATGATTCCAAGCAAGTCACGTTGAGTGTCATATTGCCGTGAACTCATTTTCTCAAACGGTCAAAAAAATGGAGGTTAGAATCAGTTTGGGTAATGATGATAAGTTACGGACAGTGATCAACTAACATTCTGGGGGATAGCAGGAGCCCAAAAGACTTTGCAACTATTTGATGCTTTACTAATATCTTCCTAACTTGCTGGTAACTAGCGGTGCAATTAAGATGTATATCTTGAAAACTACGGCTCTGTCACCTTGTGCTTAAAAAGCTTCGTGATCACAATAAGAAGTCTATAGAATGACATTCTGATGAGCAATTAAAGAAAGATTTCATCTGGTTCCTCTGCTAGCTGCAGAGGAGTGGAAACCCCATCTTTGAACCTTCAGAAAAATAGAGTAGATTAGTAGATAAAAAATATTATCTTCTAAGAATCCTTCCTTTCATTTCTATGATGCAGGAGGATGGAGGGTATTTTGCTGCTGCAACAATTAGGAATTAGTAAACCTCACTGAAGTTGTTAAAGAGAAATCCAACCTAGAGCTGGGGAGAAATTTCCTGAAAGTGAGAACAATCAATCAATGGAATGGCTTGTGTCCAGAAGTTGTGCGTGTTCCATCATTGGAGGTTTTCAAGAAGAGACTGGACAGCCATTTGTCTGAAGTGGTATAGGGTCTCCTGTTTGGGCAAGAGATTGGAGTGGAAGACCTCTAAGGTCCCTTCAAACATCTATTATTCCCTGTTCTGATTTGGGGTAGATCAAGATGTACTTTCTGGAGCTGTTCCTTTTGTAGAGTTTTAGACTAGGCCTGTGAGGCCCTCAAAATAGGACTGTAGGCAAAACCAACTTTACTTCATAGATTGATTAAGAACTCAGTTTAAGTCAAGCAGGCTATATGTATACCCCATTTTGAAATGAGGAAATGAAAAAAATAGAGGTTGCGAACTATAAAGAAGATGGCATGATCTTCAGCCTAGCTGGTATTTTCAGTATGGTGTTAGACTTTCATGAAGTGGTTGACTGGGATGGTATGAGACTTTTGTCTTGGTGAGAGAGAAAAGAGAAAAACACCTATCCATCCAGGTGAGAGAACCATGGGGGTGCAGTGGTTAGAATGCAGTATTGCAGGCTGACTCACTGCCCACTGCCAGAAGTTCAATCCTGACTGGCTCAAGGTTATCTCAGCCTTCCATCCTTCCGAGGTTGGTAAAATGAGGATCCAGATTGTTTTATTTTTATTTTATTATTTTTTTATTATTTTAATTTCTATACCGCCCTTCTCCCGCAGGACTCAGGGCGGTGCACAGCATATTAAAACAGATACACATATCAATAAAAATAAAAACCCCTCTAAAACCAAATTAAAACCAAATATTCGAAGCTGTGTTCCAATTAAAATTATACCTAAAATCGTCCCTAAATAAAATCCTCCTTAGGTCAGGCCCGCTT